>NW_009928860.1:0-4596 GCF_000696875.1 Nestor notabilis
AGCTGAACCCAGGACATGAATCTTTTGTAGAGTAGTTGTGCACTTACAACTTCTTCTGAATTCTCAATTGGATATGGGTATGTTTCCTTGCTGGCTGAAGAGACAGATGCATGTGCTTCCCAGAAGGATTTGGGGAAGGAAAGGTGCCCTCTACTGGGTTCAGTAGCTTTAATGCTAGACAGCTGTGGGGTTTCAACCTTGGGGTGATGGTAGGCACCTGTATCCAGCAGCAGCCTACTGTCA
This sequence comes from Nestor notabilis, assembly GCF_000696875.1. Taxonomy (NCBI): domain Eukaryota; kingdom Metazoa; phylum Chordata; class Aves; order Psittaciformes; family Psittacidae; genus Nestor; species Nestor notabilis. The sequence goes on from NW_009928860.1 coordinate 244, forward strand.
TCAGGTTGCCAGAAAAATCAGTAAAAGTAATTTTCTTTCTGCTCTTTGCATGAATCACCTCAGTAGTTCCCAAATCTTCCAAGCAGAAGCATTATTCCATATTTTTCCATGTTTGAAAAATACTGAATAATTAAGATACTCTGGTTTGGAAGCCCTGCCCGAGTCAGTACTTTCACCCTGCTCCCAGTAGTGGGTTATAAATTACTATTACTGTTATTTCAGTTCCTGTAGTCTCACTTTTCTTCCTTTCCATTCCATGTTGTTTGCCCAGTGGTTTCTCCTTCCTGTTCTACTCTGGCAACCTGTCCTGTTCCATTAGAGGACTTTGCCTTATAATGCTGTCCTTTTTCTTTTGCATGCTGCCAATGGATTGTGGATGCGGTGTTGATGGAGTCTCAGTTCGGGTGTGAAGATACACCCCAGCGTCCTGTTGTTCTGTTACAGGGCCTGCAGTGTTTTAACAACACACTCCCTGTGTGACACAGACACGGTTTAGTAGTTGTTCTCCAGTGGTAGAGATGAACACATGGTACATCACCAAAATCACACTTTATTTGGTTGGGTGCTGAGTAGTGGCGTAACAAGTAGTGCGAGTAGGAATGAACGTGTTGGGTCTTAGTTGTGATATGTGGAAACTGGTGTGCGTAGTCAAAAAATACAGCTATTTGATTCTTAAATATCTTCTCACAGTACGTGAATGGCAAAGAAGGAAACAGTGTTCAGGGAACAAGGGTAAAGGGATCATACATAGCAGTTCTTTCAGGACAGCTACCTTGGTATGAAAGTTAAAGCCATTCATTTGAGAAAAACCTATTCTGAACACTTCAGTTGTTCATTCAGAAAGCTTTTTATTTTAAATTTCATACCTGATGATGGGAAATATCCACTTTGCCAACTGAAAAAATAGTTTCAGTGAGAAAACGTGTTCATGGAAGTTCTTCCCAATTAGCAGCCTGCCCTTTCCCTTGCTGTTCTGTTTTCTCCTTCCAAAATGGAACTGGCAATTTCCAGACTGGCCATTTACAAACTATTTCCCATGAGCCCTTTTGCTTATCAAATTGATCTTTAATTAAATTTAAATTAGAAAGTAGAGACCTTATGGAATTTCTTTATGGGCCAGTGTTGGGCCAAGTCAGATGCGAGGGCATCTGTAAAGAGAGCACAGCATTGAGTGTGGTGTAGCAGGCAGCAAGGAAGGAGGTAGTTGCTGCTATTAAAGGTGAGTTTGAGTAGCTGGAAAAGGTAGAGTTACTCAGACTTTGAAGGAGACACAATGAAAAAGGTTAAATAGAAATAAACCAGTAAAGCTGTTTGCACTCTGCATATTATATCAGAACTCAGTTGGCTTTTCTGTGTGTGAACTTGTTTTAGTCAAAATCTTTCCCATGGAAATTTTCCAAGGTGTTGCATTTTGCTGCCTGGAATGGTGCTGTTCCATCCATGCCTTCATTGAGGGTTTCTTGGGGGTCTTGGAGAAAGTAAAATACCCTGTCTGGATTTTCTGCAGTCTTAGGGGATAGCATAGTTGTTAAACACAACAGGCATAAAGTGTACATTGTGATTATCTGCTCCAAGTTTCTTTTGGTTTGGTCTTTCTTGGTTTTGGGGTGAACTCTGAAAAGCTTGCACTAGATGCAGAGTTACTTGTGGAAAATATTAAAACTTAATTAGCTAAAAAAGGGGAAGTTGAAGGCTTATTGGAGAGGCTTTTTGTTTTCCAACTCCCTAATTTTCTGTTAATAGAAGAGGCTGTCCTTGGAAATGGTTTGACTGTAGAGAGCCCACAACTTCTGCTTTTTCTGGAACATACAAAAGGATTGTGGCCTCAAGAGAAGAGATTTTTAGGGCAAATCTTCCGTCAGTGAGAAGGTTGAAAGAGGCAAGAGAGGGAGTAGGAGCTTCTCCTACTGATATCCCCTGTACTTCAGGAGTAGAATTCTGCCATGGAGTTGAAAAGCATCCCATCTGCCTTCCAGATGCCTTGAGATTTGGAATTGTGTCCCTGTTTCTCAGATACCTGCCCTCTCCTTTTGGGAATTTCACTGAGGTTGTTGCTCTGCTGCCTGGGCTGCCTTTTAGGGAGAGTTTAAGAGCTGCCTAAAGAAAGTGAATTGCCTCAATTACCACATTCCTCTGCACTTGCCCTCTGCCAGCGTTTGGCATCTCCATGCTCCTCTCTTTGCCTCATGTGTTAAGAGATAGGTTGTTTGGTCTTACGTCCTGCAGATGCCACCATGGAGGACTCCTGCATATCCCAGTGAGAAGGAAGAACCTCAGTTGTGTCTTGGGAGTGATGTTCTCAGCAACCTCCAATCTCTCCCCCTCCTTTTTTACAGAAACCCAGCCTTTTTTTATGTCCAATTGATTGGTCAGCCCCGACTATCTCAGTTATGGGTCAAATTTACTAATGTTCTCACTGAATTACAAGAAGTTCACTTCAGCTTGAATTTCATTTCAGCGTCACTTTGTGTGGTCTGTCAAAACCTCAGGAAGGGGTTTTCCTTGGGAAGGTTAAATGGCAGTGAGGAGCCTGAAGAACAAATCCAGGACCTGTAACCTGGCCTTTTCCAGAGGATCCGGCGTGGCTCAGAACTGCCGTTTGGGGACTGGAAAAAGAACAGGTGGCAGTAAGGAAGAGGAGGTGCCTTTGTGGGGGGAGGCAGATGGTTCCCTGTCACCCCCATGTGATAGGCATTTGACAAGTATGCAGGCACCGAAAAAAAGGAGTGATTCTTGAATGCTGTATAAAGACAAATCAGTGTAAATAAATATGCCACGTTATTTAGAGAACAATTTCAGACTGTTACTGAGATGTGCTGTATCACCTTCAAAATTCAATGGGAGTGTGGTAATATACTGCAGGATTTTTGTTCTTTTACACTGTGGAAGTGGAGTGTTTGTCATCTGTGAGTTGTGTAGGAGTGAGGTCTTCAAGTGAATGATGGGAACACGCTGCTGGGAGTGCACCATGGCAGGCGGTTCTGGAGTGGTCTTGGAGATCAGGATCTTGATCTTGGAGATACTTAAGTCACACCTAGACAAGGGCCTGAGCGACCTGGTCAAAGGTGGCTCTGCTCAGGTGAGGGGTTGTGTAGGTAAATTCCTGAGATCCCTCCTAAATAGCAGTATTCCATGATTCAGGCAGAGTGGTCTGAGAGGGGTGACTGGACCCTGTTTATCTCTGTGTGTAGCCTTAATGTAGTAGTCAAACTATAATAATTTTGTGGTATCTATTTCCCTGCTGATCTCCTTAGGAGAAACAAATGTTTACTACTGGTGGCAGTTTGACATTCCAAACCAAATTTGATTACAGTACGGCACCACTTCAGATGCACTGTGTGATACCAATTCCTCGCTGAATTGCGTTATATGAATCCTAATTCGGAGTGATTTTAAAAAACATCATTTATTGACCTAAATTGGTGCTTTCTTTGTGTAATTTAATCCCATCCAGAATCTCTGCTGTACGAATAATTTCATTTCATGCTTGTCCTTCTCTGCTAGAGTTTGGCCATGAGCTCTCTCAAGTCACAGCAGTGAAATGGGGTGGACAGGACGCTGGATTGGGCCAGGTTGGGGCTTCACCAAAGCACTGGGAACTATATTCCATGTGTGATCCTTCCAGCCCCTTTTGTAGTAACCTCCTCTGGAAGGTATTTGCTTGCTGTTGAAAATGTCACAAAAGGCAACATCAAAAGCCTTATTTAAATCAACATAGATGAAATACTCTGTTTTCCACCTCAGTTCCACTACTCTGCCATCCAAGGCAAATATAAGTTCTGTTTGACAAATGTTGGCTTCTGCTGTAAAAAATCCAAATGCTGGCACTAAGAGGCTTGTCCTCCACTTTGAAAAACTTGGTGGCACTTTTGGATACTTTTCCATATGTAAAAAATTACGTAGATTTAAGATGTACCCTGACTGGTTGAGCCGTGGAGGCTTACAACTCCCATGTAACTTCAGGACCTATTTTGGGTGATGTCTCAGATATCAAATGTAACTTCTCAGGCTCTCTCACATCTTACAGAGGTATTTATTTAGAGTATTTTGTATGCAGTCACATACTGTGAATTAAGAATGTTTAGTGTTGAGATAATGTTTGCTCAGTTCATGGAATTCTGTAGACTTCTTCAGGACAATAGAAGTACTGGAAAAATATGTAGAGTGTTGTGGATGAAACATCAGAACAAGATGAACAGAAGTTCGTTGAGTAAAAGAGAAGGGCTCTGGTGGGTATTGCTCCCCTGGTGGGTATTCATCCTGACAACTGTTCTAGTTCTTTGCTCAGAAGTGGTTTGTGTTCAAAGATGCTGCACGGGCTGGAGAGAGCTGGTCTGGTTCAGCCTGGAGAAG
>NW_009928861.1:0-13684 GCF_000696875.1 Nestor notabilis
GGGGGGAGGAAGGAAAAGGGGGGGAGTGAGAGGGCGGCTGTGTGGTTCCACGTTGCCGGCTGGGCTTAAACCACGACAAACAGGGTTGGGAAGGACCTTAAGATCATCTAGTTCCAACCCCCAGCCATGAGCAGGGATATCACACACTAAACTATGTCCCCCATGGATCTGTCCAGCCTGGCCTTGAACACCTCCAGGGTTGGAGCATTCACAACTTCCTTGGGCATCCTAGAAGGCTGCTATGAGGTCTCCACGCAGCCTTCTCTTCTCCAGGCTGAACAGCCCCAACTTTCTCAGCCTGTCTTCATACAGGAGATGCTCTAGTCCTCTTATCATCCTCGTGGCCCTCCTCTGGACTTGCTCCAACAGCTCCATGTTGTTTTTATGTTGAGGAGACCAGAACTGTACACAATACTCCAGGTGAGGTCTCACAAGAACAACTTTTAAAACTGTATTTTAAATATGAAAAATTTTTGTATGGAAATTGAAATGTTTTTATTAGGGAAATTTTAAATGAAATTCAACACCTTTATATTCATTTTTAAATTACTTTTCTCCACAGTGGGGGAAAAAAAAAGGTGAGATATATATATATATGTATATTGACATAAAATCCCCTCCTGAAGAAATTTAATTTCATATCTCCTAATTCTGAAACCATTCTAAAGAAAAAATTGCTGAAAAGGAGATCCAATAACATAACATTTAAGGATATAGTTATATATATAGTTTCCTGAGCATATCAACACTTAAAAAAATAACATTGGTTGTATACATTTTTAACTTTCATAGCAATATTTTTACAGTCTGGGGTCATCTCTGTTCTTCAGAGCATGTCTGTGTTCTTTAAACTACATAACTAACAGGCCTTATAGCGATTCCTTCACAATATTTTAAATTTAATTTAGAGCTATAACATTAATATACAGATAAAGAATTCCTGGAACTGCAATATCATGTGCTACAACTCCTGAACTAAGCAGGGTCTAAAGTTTTATTAGCTTCCATCCTCATGCTGAAATTCTTACAGTAAATTGCCTGCTGTTAAAGATTTGGTCATATTGCTCTGGCTTACAGACTAAATGTTCTGTCTGATCTTTGGCACAACAGATACCTCTGACACCTTTATTCATTATCTGTTGAGAATGTTTTTTAATCAGCATTCTTATTTCAAATAGACATTTTCTGTGGCTCTGGTCTCTTAGCAACACAATTTATTACCACTGACTTTTGTCATTTCAAGAGATCTGTGTTCATAATGTTTTTCATGGCTATTAATTCTCTGTACAGCTTCACAGACTTAATACTTTGCATTGTCCTGCTAGAGTTGGTTTATTTTACTGTAACCAACCACATATCAAACACCAGAATAACAAAATTACCACACCTAAACTTCATAGCAAGCAAATTCCTAAGAGAAGAAGAAATCATTCACTTTTTATAAAGACCAGACTTAAACTGTTTGTTTTGGACACTGATTCATTTGAGCTCTGAAATTTATCCTACTAGAGAAGTACCATTGGAAAATTATGTGAAACAGTTAATATGCTCAGCTCTGTTCTATTTACAGCAATGCATATATCTCAAAAATATTTTGCAGTTTAGAAATTTTTGGTAAAAGCTACATTTATTGATTCATTCTCTCATGAAGAAAAATGCATCCTTTCATTAGTTAGAGATGGGATTAGAAAAAGAGACAGAAGAGGTTTGGTTGGGGTTTTTTCCCCTGCAATTGAAACTACTATTTTGTAGAGTTGCTGTAGTCATCAAACATAGATTCAACACAGACATGAATCTTACTGGAGTCTGAGCCTTGAACTCCAGTAGATGTATTTCTTAAATTTTTCAAAGTGTGGATTAAAAATGTAGAAAAAAACGTACTATATAATTTTTAACTTGATAATGAATATGTAGTATTTCTTTGCAAATGCAGTATTATGTCTCTTAATAAAAAAGGGACAGCACAGATTTTAGAATTTTCTAGCATTCCACAACTGGGATTTACATGAACTAGATGAACTAAACACTCATTTACATGAAGAACATATGTAGGAATTGAAGCACGAAAATCATACAGTTAAAGTACATTTTATTGCCTTGGTCTTCGCAGGTAAAACCTATAGACACACCACCCAAGCCACAGAAGGCAAAGGCCAGGACTAGGAAAATGAAAAACCAACCAGTATAAGAGAAGTTCAGATTTGAGACCATCTAAAGAACCTGAAGGTGCAAAAGTCCATGGGACCTGATGAGATGCACCTGTGGGTCCTGACGGAACTGGTAGGTCAGGTGGCCAAACCATTATCACGTTTGAGAAGTTGTGGCAATCCAGTGAACCCACTGATCAGAAAAGGAGAAAAAAATCCTCTATGTTTAAAATAGGGAAAAGGAAGACCTGGGGAACTACAGACCAGACAGTCTCACTTTGGTGCAAGACCTGCAGAACTACAGTCTGGTCAATATCACCTTGATACCTGAAAAGATCATGGAGCAGATCCTTCTGGGAAATATGCTAAGGCACATGAACAATGAGAGGATGATTGGTGGCAGCCAATATGGCCTCACCAAGAGCAAATTGTGGTGGCCTTCTATAGTGGGGTTGCAGCATTGGTGGATGAGGGAAGAGTGACTGACATCATCTACATGGATTTGTGCAAAGCATTTGGCACTGGCCCACATGACATCCTTCTCTCTGAATTGGAGAGGCATGAATTTGACAGGTGAACCACTCAGTGGATAAGGAATTGGCTGGATGGTCACACTCAAAGAGTTTTGATCAACGGCTTAATATCCAGGTGGAGACAGGTGACAAATGGTGTTCCACAAGGATTGGTACTGGGACTGGTGCTGTTCAACATGGAATCATAGAATCATAGAATAATTTGGGCTGGAAGGGACCTTTGGAGGTCATCTAGTCCAATCCCTTGCAATGAGGAGGGACATCTTCAACTAGATCAGGTTGCCCAGAACCACCTCCAGCCTGGCCTTCCAGCCTGGCCTTGAACGTCTTCAGGGAAGGTGCATCCACCACCTCTCTGAGCAACACGTGCTAATGTTTTACCACCCTCAGTGTAAACAATTTTTTCCTCACATCCAGCCTGAGTATCTCCTCTTTTAGTTTAAAACCATCACCCCTTGTCCTGTCACAACAGGCCATGCATTCCCCATCTTTCCATAGACCCCTTTTAAGTACTGAAAGGCTGCAATAAGTTCTCCCCAGAGTCTTGTCTTCACCAGGCTGAACAGCCCCAATTCTCTCAGCCTTTCCTCATAAGAGAGGGGCTCCATGCCTCTGATTATTTTTGTGGCCCTTCTCTGGACCCTCTCCATCTTTCTTAGTGATATGGACAATGGGATTGAGTGCATCTTCAGCAGGTTTGTTGACATCACCAAGCTGTGTGGTGCAGCTGACACACTGGAGAGAAGAGATACCATCCAGAAGGATCTTAGCTGAGAGGTGGGCCCTTGCAAACCTCATGAAGTTCAAAAAGGCCAAGTGCAAGGTCCTGCACCTGGGTCATGACAATCTGAAGCACAAACACAGGCTGGGCATGGACTGGATTGAGAGCAGCTGTGAGGAGAAGGACTAGGAGATGTTGGTGGAGATGTTGGTAGACATGTCATGGTTTAAGCCCAGCCAGTAACTTGGAATCATGCAGCCGCTTGCTCACTCCCCACCTTCTTCCTGCCCCCGCTCCTGGAGGGATGAGGAGGAGAATTGGAAGAATGTAACTCTCACGGGTTGAGATAACAGCAGTCCAGTAACTAAGGTATAATACAAACCACTACTGCTACCACCAATAATAATAATAATGAGAAGGGAAATAACGAGGAGAAAGGATACAATTGGTCACCACACACCAACTGATACTCAGCCTGGGTCTTCTGGGTAACTCCCCCCAGTTTATATACTGGGCATGAAATGCTGTGGGAAGGAATACCCCTTTGGCCTGTTTGGGTCAGGTGTCCTGTCTCTGCTTCCTCCTGGCTTCCCCTCCTCTCTGGCAGAGCATGAGACTGAGAAAGTCCTTGGTCAGAGTAAACATTACTTAGCAACAACTAAAACCATGGTTGTCATCAGCGCTGTTCCCAGGCTGAATGTCAAAACCACAGCGCTGCACCAGCTACTAAGAAGGAGAAAAAATGACTGCTGTAACTGAACCCAGCACAGCTTAACATGACCTTGCAGTGTGTGCTTGCAACCCAGAAAGCCAACCGTATGCTGGGCTGTATCAAAGGAACATGACTAGCAGGTCGAGGTAGGTGATTCTCCCCATCTACTCCACTCTCATGAGACCCTACTTGGAGTACTGCATTCAGCTCCAGGGTCTCTAACTTTGTGTTTCTTTTTCATTGTAAAATATCTTCTAAAAGAAACGCAGAAGGCTTTGAATCTGGTATAGACAGAAGATATTTAAATAGAGAGCCTTTGAAACTCTCAATTTCAACTTTCCTGAAATAAGACATACTCTTTTCATATCATAGCCAAGGCAGCACACTAGCATTAAGACATCAAACTGGCCAGGATATAACAGTCTAGGAGGATGTTACAGAGTTAGAATTAGTCCATATAGTAAAAAGAGAGATAAAAAACCCCCCATGCAAAATGGAAATAGCGCGGTTCAAAGCCGTTAAATTCAGAAGAATTCAGATAACAAGCAAAGAAAAAAGATTGGCTGAAATACGCTTTATGTCCTTCACTATATAAGCAAAGAATAGCGTTGAACCTATCAAAAAGAACAGAATAATGAATTAAAAAAAAATGAAGTCTGGAAATTATGGTAACACAACTGCACAACTGTCACCTGAGACAAATGTAGTACAATTCAGAGTAAATTGACCTTTTTGACTGACTTGCAGTCGGTGGATGCAAAGCAGAGGGTTCTGTCTTCACGTCAGTGCTCTGGAGATGTCTAGGGCATGAAAAAAACAGGGACAGCTGTCTGGGGATAAATAGCACTGCCAACCTTAGTGTCTGGCCATCAGTAGACATCAGAAATAAAACCTATTACAAAATGTTGAATTACACATTTGCTACATTTACTAAAATTCTTTATCACTCTAATGCAAAGCAAAACCCATAAATGTTTGTATCAAGAGTTACTGCTTAAACAAACAAAGTAAAACATGAAACATAAATAGAGAAACAAACAAACAAATAAATGGAGGAATTTTACAGAAATCACATTTCTCAGGGAATTTTTACTATAAATTAAATGTAATTTTAATAAAATAATGATTTTTAAAAAATATATATTATTTGTTGTGGAAAAGCTTTTTTCTCACCAATATTACCCCCCTAACCTCATCCCACCCAAAACTAAGCAAAATTTATTAGCCTGGATTCAGGCTAGTGGATTCAGGAGTCTGTTTTCCTGGGTTTGGTGTGATATTGGAGAAAAACAAGCAGATGAGATAGCTGAAATTTGTCTTTTCCTTTCCCCAGTTAGTGTCAAGATGAAAACACATCTGTTCTCTTAGGCTGAAACAGAAATCTGGGGATAAGTTTATCTTTTTCAATGGGATTTTGGAAGACTTCTTTTTGCCCTCTTTTCAGTCTAGTGTGTAACAACTGTTGATTTCAACATCTTGTGAAGCTTAATGTCAAATGTGAATTTATTGAAATTGAGACATGATATCAACAACTGGGAGCAATAAACTGTAACCTACACAGTTAGAAATAAGACCCTGTAGAGGTCTTAGGGAAACTAATAAGTTTAGTGAAACCACATTTGCAGTTGGAGTTACGGAAGCTGTAACTTACTTACTAATGAATGACGTTTCTCCTTACCCCATTTAGTGTACTGGGGTAGAGTTAAATGTTTTTGTAGTAGCTTTTATGATATCTTTTGGATTTGTGATGAGAACAGTGTTGATAACACACTGACAGTTTAGACATTGCAGAACAGTGTTTACACAGCATTAAGGCTGTTTCTGCTTCTCAGATTGTCCCACCAGCGAGTAGGCTTGGTGTACACAAGAAACTGAAAATGGGCACAGCTGTGATAGATGATCCCACCTGACAGAATGGACATCCAATACCAAATGTCATCATGTTGAATGATAAAAGCTGGGGAAAAAATGAGGCAGAGGGAAGTTCAAAGCTATGGTGTTTGTCTTCCCAAGTATCTGTTACCTATGATGTAGCCCTGCTTTCCTGGATATGGCTGAATACCTGCCTGCTGATGGAAAGGAGTGAATGAATTCCTTATTTTGCTTTGCTCTTGTGGGCAGCTTTCAGTTTATTTATTAAACTGTCTTCATATCAACCCGTGTTTTCTCACTTTTACCCTTCCAGTCTTCTCCCCTGTCCCACTGTGGGAGAGTGAGCAGTTGGCTGTGTGGGGCTTAACTGCCTACCAGAGCTAAATCACAACAACTGGTGTTCCATCATCTTCTGATTAATTGATTTTTACTGCCCTTCAGCCTGTTGAAAATCTTTCTGTGCTATGGAACTGATCCCGAATAAAGAGGCAGACAGTTTTAGCCTAGAGGGTAGATAAAAATTGAGTCCACTGAAATCACAGAATGGTTTTACCACTGATTTGGAGGGGGAGCTGGAATGTCACCCTCTTCTACTAATGGCTTATCACTGTCTCTTCTTTCTAATGACTCAGTTAAAAAGCTCTATAGATAATATTCTCCTAGGACTCCATTTTCTCTGCTGTACATTCATGTGAGTAAACCTTGAGCAACTCCACTAAAAAGCATGAGACTGCTCACACACTTAAAGCATTTGCTTCTGTTCTTTCCAGAATTGAAAATCTAATGTTCAAAGGGTTGATGAAATATGTCAGGGTTAATAGTTCATGCTACTGAAATGTATCTAAGAGATTAAGTGTACCGAATGTGGTTAGATTGTGAAGTTCTATTTAAAGCACATTATGATAAAACACGATCATTTCACCCACAAAATGTTTTCTATTCCTTGCTTTGTTTTTCTTCACTAGCTATTATACAGCAACAAGTCTCATCCATCATGCTATTATTATATGCTAATTGCAATCAAGCTTTTTGGATCTGTGTGGAGATGACAGTGTATTTGCATTAAAAAAAAGATACTGTGATAAATTGGGTTTGAATATTGTAAATTCCCGTATGATTCGGGTCCTCCTATAACCCATTAAAACAGCAGCATGAACACTTTCTAGTTACACTGAAGAAAAAAAAAAATAATTAAACAGTAAAACAACTCAATGCCAAATACCTTGGAATATGTTTTTTATCACATTTAAAAAATTGTATCACTGGTATACGCATAGGCAGATAATCAGGAAGTAAAAGAAATATAAGATTTTTAGGGGATTTTAATCAGTACATTTAACATTTTCTGCTCAGTGAACCTTAAACTAAGTGATGCATCATTGTGAAATGTAGTTGTAAGTTATGGATTTCATACTGTCACCTTTATAAATCTGTTATTGACTAAAGAAAATTTGGCAGGGATACACTAAAAAGATATCTCAGAAATTGAAGAAAAATAACTTTCATGCAAATGCTTGTAAGAGACAGAAATTGGTCAGAGTCAATGTGGTGAGGCAATTTCCAGTGTAACAGAGGGTGGAAAATGTATTTATCTTAAAAGATTGTTGTCAGCTGTCAAATTCTCTTTGTCTAGAATTCATTTTAAATACTAAGCATTCTAAAATATCATTTGCTTTAGCACATGAGAAACTTTAAAAGAACAATAATATTCACTTTCACAATCACAGCTGGGGGCATCACATTTAACAAATTTTTATGTTTTCAAAACATACATATAAATAAACATAAAGGGAAAGTTATTAGAAGTAGCATTTTATTTTCAGTAGTGGCTATAATAGTTGGAATAGTGAAGGTCACTGAGCTTTTCCCCTTTTGTTGGTTTCTGTGATTAACCCAGCAGAATCATTGTAGAAATCAGTTCTTTCCTTTTCACTTTGGGATTTTTTTGTCTTTGTTTGTTTATTTCCTGTTATTTCTCCCTCGTTACTACTGAGAACATGTCTGTTTCTTAATCAGGTAAGAGGAGAAGAGTTGGGGGGGGGTTCTTCTGGCAAATTCCCTTGATACTGTCTAGATTACTGAATTTATCTGGCTTATGTAAAAAGAAATTCATTTGTCTTGGCTAGCTGGACAAGAAAATAAACTTTATTTCCTCTTAAAAAAAGGAACATAAGCAAAGTCCCTAACAGTTCTTAAGATCTGGTGGCAAGGCTCAATTAATCAAGGCATAGCTGTTGGAGTAAGGGTGGCAGGAGGAGGAGAATTAAATAGTTTTGTGACAAACATGCTTGCTGAAAGACCTGGAAATCATAAACAAAAAGAAAGGACTGCGAATACATAGTTGTTATTATACACAGACAGATAATTTAAAACCTACATTTTTAGTTCTTTTTTTTTTTTTTTTTTCTATTATGATTGAGGTTTGGGGTTTGTCTGGTTAAGGCAGAAAATGTTTGAGCCATCTGGTTTTAGTTGAATTTCCAATCTCCACCAGTTGTCACAGGGAAAAAACTACTCAATACATGTAGCTTGAATCAAACCAGGATCAGAGAGATTCATCAATTTATTATTGACATATAATTAAGCAATTACTGAACTATATATTCAGGATCTATATCGGTAATACAGCAGATATACCACAATACTGGACTTACGTAAAAAAAATGAACATCCATCCAGAAATCTCTCCACACCTTTCTATAATTAATCCCAATATGGTCTAATTATGCACTTTGTGTTTGTGTACCCAGAGTTTCTTGACCACAGGCGCTATCTCTGACCAAATGCGCGCCTCCCCAACACCACTAACCCACCTACTAGTGGCAGCATCATGCAAAGTGTGGATACAAGTATTTTCACTCCAACATCTACTTCAGCTGTAAGAAAATGTCCTGCTTTTTTGTACTTCTTTGCAAGCGAGGTCCCTCTTGATAAATTTTCATTTAACTGTTTATTCTGGCTGATGGTCATCTTAGTCTGCAGCATGATCATTCGGGGACAAATCTGTCTGACTGTTTTGGGCATTTGATCCATGCTTGTTTTGTGCACTTACAGTCCTACTGCCAGAAGTGCACTACATGAGCATACTGAAAGCAATCTGCTCAAGGTTTAAGGTATGAAATAGTACAAAAAAAAAAAAAAAAAGATTGGCATTTATTTTTTAATTCAGAAGGACATGTCTAATTTTTGAACTAGTTAATATGAGAATTAACATCAACCAATATTCTTCTTTTCTGCTATGTCCTTACCTGCATCAGACTCTAAAGCTGGTTTTAGACATAACTTTACAAACAAGTGAATCTGAAATTATCTTACCTAACTATTAAGTATTAATATTTTTTAAAGAGATGATAGAAGATACATCTTTCGAGAAATGGCCTTTTATGAACCTGAGTGACAAAACAGCACAATGACTTTATGTCTGGTCCATTTTAGCAGAATGATTGCATAAAATAATATGGGGGATGAAATTACATATGCATGATTGCAGCAATAATAGATATTTCACTCTTTAATGTTGACATTTTATTATAAATCCAAGAAAAATTCCAACAGTTATTTATAATGTGCAGATCTTTTAAAGCAGCAAATGGTACAACTTGTTTTAATCATTTGCATCTTCTCTTTAAAAACATATGACATTAAAATTGACATTTGAATCAATAAAATACATGGAAAATATATAATATTTATGTACTTTGAAAAATAAAATACTTTTTCTTAAAGACATATGATTATAATATGGATTTATTTTTTAAAAAAAATTTGAAACAATTTACTCAAATTTCTGCATATAAAGATGACATATTTGAAAATATTTGTGTTACAGAAAAGGGGAAACAGGCAACAAAGACTGTCTGGAAGAGTTAGTCCATCACTAAAAACTAGTTTTCAGCAAAACTGACCAAAATTAGACTAGTTTGCGTTTGCAAGAAAATATGGAATACATATAACCTTAATGTGAGTTTTCTTATTACATGTAGATGCATCAAAATAAACCTGAAAAATTTTTAAAAAATAGTAATCTGTGAATCTTCAGGCCCTTTTTCTTCCTGACAGTACTGATAGACTTCATAAAGCAGCATTTTTATAATTATATGTGGATATTTATTGGTTTGTCCATAAACCTCCTTTTTAATCCATGTTGATATTTTTTGTCAGATTGTATTAGTAGAAAATAAATAATAAATTAAATTTAGTTCTTTTTTCAGATATGCAACATGGATGGTGCAACAAGGATACCTTGTCATGCCTGCATACATGTAGTGTTCCTGGTGTTCTTAAAGGAGATAATTAAAATGTAAATTAATGTGAGGTATGCTGGTCCACCAGGGCTAGTAAGGGTCTGCACAGTTTATATAACAAAATGAAGTATGTTTTCATTAGAACGTAACTAAATAATTTCAATTAGTTTTAAAGTAAATTAATATTTCTTAGTTATTTACAAATGTTTATTGATATTAGAAATCTTTATGGATATTACCATATACATATCCATACAAATATATTTCTCAAATACACATGCATATACACAGCTAGACACAATTATGCACATTATCTGAAGTGATGATATTTTTGTTTCTCTTCACTAATACAATCCTGAATAACTGACAGCTCACAAAGAAATACACTTTAAAAATAAACACAGTGACTTTGAATAAATACCTCTTTCCTGCCAGCAATGCAACAGCACAGAGGTAGGAGTTTTCATTTTCCTCATGCTTTGTGTAAATGTTTTCTTTGGGTTCCATCCCTGTGAGCTTGCAGTTGATGAAATTGGATTTGAGATATATGTTTGAATGAGATTCAAAATCTCAAATGCAATTCCCACTACACAAAGCATCTGAAGACCAAGATGTAAAGTTGTAGTAGCATTATGCTTCAATTTAATTCATTTAGATTGTATAGTAAATCCTTTACAATCATTTGACAATCCTCATTCATTTATTTTCTCCAGTTTGTAAAGGCAAGTTGTTAGCTCTGTCAGTCTGTCAGACTTGCTGACAATGGAAATTTCTTGGATGATGCTGTCCTCCCCATTAGTAAAAATTACATAGTGTGGGAAGAGCACTGCTTCTTTGCTCTGTCAGGTACTTGAAGTGGGAAGGTTGTTAGAACGTGTATTCTTTGTATTCAGAGTTTTTGAGAGATGAAGACAACTCACTTCCTGACACCTAGCTCCTTCCAATCCAATTTACAAACTTATCCAGACAAATAATACAGACGCTTCTAAGAAAACAAAAAATATTTCTACAGAAAAACTAAACAGTGAAGGAAAATACAGTCTCTGACTCTGAACATTGTAAAAGCAATGCCCACAGCTTACCTTAATATACTGGTTCTGCTGGATCATATTTGTCATTCAGAAATAAGATAGTGCCTTTTCTATAACATCTCACTTTAAATGAAAGAAGTATAAATTAAGATTGAGACATTTTCATAGCTTTCTGGGATACAATCAATTAGGAAATATAAAAACTGGTTATTTGCCATTTCAGGAATAACCAACACAGTAACGAATAGTGGGGGAAGAAAAAAACAAAGGCAAATATCAAACTTGATAGTCATAATGGAAACATTTGGGGTTGATTCCTGAATCGGTGAATTCACCTTCAGAAGTTTTTCACCTCTAACTCACCCACAGAAACCTGTCCTTAGTGGACATTTTTTACAGTGAGGTATAGTGGATTCCTCTTTTACTGATGAGTGTTTCCTTTTGGACATGCCTTCTGGACTGTTTTTTTCAAGTCCTTTTCTTCAAACCAATGAGGAGTTCCAATGAGGCTCCAAGCTGACATGTACAAGAACATTCTCTGACTGTCTGCTGAACTATGCCTTCAAAATTTAGGTTCTCTCATTATCTGTAACAGTAAGGTAAATAGTAAAGTGGGAAGTAGGCTCAAGATAATCTGAATACGTCACCTGAACTCTTTAAGAAATCACTCCTGCAATCTCATATGAACAGGTGTCTCCATTTTTTTCCCCTTCTTTTTTGATTTTATTTATCTGTCCTTAAAATAAATCACAAGTAATCATTCCTTGAGGAGTACTAATAAAACCCATTCAAATTTTGAATTAAAATAAAGAACAAAGAGGACAGCTATTTGAGGTATGTTTTGACTCAATTCTTATTTTTTCTCAAATAAATCTACTAGTCTGCAGTTGCAGGTTGTTAGATTTTCAAGGAGCTTTGTCACCTCAGCTGCCCTGGCTAAGAATTTTGTATTTTTCCATTCTGTACCAGAAGTTCTACACTAGGGGTGCTTCCATTCACAGCAAGTGATGAATCACTCTGGCCTCCTGATGATGATACGGAATCAGAGCACAGCTTCATAGCAGCAAGATGTCAGGCAGTCAGTGAGGCTGCAGCTGCTGAAGGCCAAAAGCTGCAAAGAGTGTCATTCTCCCTTCTATCCAGAAAATCTTTTGATTGCTGAGCTTGCTCAGAAGGATGTGTCCAATCAGTTTCTTCTTCAGGGCTGTCATAGAGTGTTAAGCTTTAAGCAAATTAAGCAGCATTTCTCCATAAATAAGTTACTTTTTCATGAAATTTTCCTTTCTTTCTTAGAAACTGATTTAGTTAAAACCATTGGGTTTTTGTTTTTGGTTTTTTTTTAATTTTCTTCACTTATTTTTGAGATAAACTTACAAAAATGGTGGTAATTCATTCCATTTTCATACAGTCATAGAATGGTTTGGCTTGGAAGGGACCTTAAACATCGTCTAGTTCCAACCCCCTTGCCACAGGCAGGGACACCTTCCACTAGACTAGATTTCTCAAAGCTCAGTGCAACCTGGGCTTAAACGCTTCCAGGGATGGGGGATCCACAGCTTCTCTTTGTCCAAGGCTGATTACAAACTGAAAATATTCCATGGACTATAACGACAGCATATTTTTTCTTTACAACAAAGTAGACAGTTATTTTCTAAAAATCATAGCTAAGTCTGTTAAAGAATTTTTTCCATGTCTAAACGACCAGTCTTTGTGCTTTGTTAGAAATATACTGCTTTGTTCTGTTATGAAATTAAGAATGTTTCTAATATTCTTCAGAAATAGAACAATGGGAAATTGGAATTTGTGGCATTTGACAATGAATCATAAAGCCGGTATGTTCTTGTTGCTGGGAATACGAAACAAACTCCATCATTCATTTAGGGCACAGCAAGGAACACAATTAGAGAATAAAGAAGAAAAGGACCAGCAATAACAATATTGGTCTGGCTATTCCTTTCAGCAACCAACATAGCCATAATTTATAAGGATGAACTGTATGTGAACATAAGAAGTGCCATATTGGAACAAATAGATGTTCTGTCTAGCCCAATAATGACAGCAGACACCAGATGCTTCAGAAAAAGGCACAAAGCCCCTACAAGGCAACTAATTCTGAAAAATGATTTTGTGTGGTATGTAGCCTGAAAATGTATATTGCTTTCTGTTTACTCCCTCTTTAATTTGTTGCTGTGCTGAGACAGCAGCCATACTATTCTGAATATTGCTGTGCTTTGTTTCAGAATACACACATTTTGCTCCAGTTATGTCTTACTATTTTCTTCTATACATACTAACAAACTGTTTAAATTCAAAATACACATTTTGATCTGTGTACTAGACATAGCATACACATAGGAATGTCTGCCTGATCCTCAAAAAAAATATGATATTGAAACACTGTGTCGTGGTTTAAGCCCAGCCGGC
>NW_009928862.1:0-4271 GCF_000696875.1 Nestor notabilis
CGGGGGCCCTAACGGCGCTGCCGCCTTCCTCTCGCAGCTCATCGAGTACGCCAAGCTGGGGGACACTAACGAGCGCGCCATGCGCATGGCAGACTTCTGGCTGACGGTAAATACCTCTCCCGTTCCTCCCCGCATCCCTCCTCACCCCCCTTCCATGCGGTGCTGGAGCTGAGCGTGCCGCCCCGCAGGAGAAGGACCTCATCCACAAGCTGTTCAAGGTGCTGGCGCCCCGGTTCCAGCCCCACCCCGGCAACTACACCCGCCTGCTGCAGATCCCCAACCGGGATGGCCTTGACCGTGCCAAAATGGCAGTCATCGAGCTCAAGGGGAACCCCTACCCACCGCTCATCCGCCCGCGCCGCGACAGCGAGAAGACGCTGCTCAACCAGCTCCTGAAGGGCTACAGGGAGGACATGCAGCAGGCGGCAGCCCCACAGGCCCCCGAGGGCACCCCGGTGTAGGCAGCGCGCTCTGCCCCTGCGTGGACAGGGACGGGGTTTGGCATCAGCCGCCCGTGCACCAGGCAGCTTGTTGCCATCCTGGAGTGCAGGGAGGGAGAATGTCCTGAAGGTTGATCATCAACCTTGAGTTGCACAAGGTCAGGGTTTACTTGCTTCTTCCTGTGGTTTGAATAGAGTGTTGGCAAGAGAAGGATGTCAAGCTGGGAGCCCGAATGGTTGATACACTCTGTGTAAATAAACTCTGTTCAGAAAGTGAGTTTGCTTCTATTTGGATTATATTCCTGTGCACATGGGTTAGAAACTTAGTTTTTTAAAAAAAGCCTCCAAGAAACTACACACAAAAACGCCCAAACACACAAAATCCAACACTACCAAACACGCTGGGTTCCTTCCTCCTTCTTGAGTTTCACAACTTAAGACAAATGAGTGATCCTGTGTAGTGAGGTAGCTGTATGGAAAAACAAAAACCACAGGACACTTGTTTTACACAGTACCATTTCTATTTTAATGAATTCCAGTGAGAAATTAATAGGTGTGTGGTACCATTTAAGACAGCAGAAAAAGACAGTCAAAACTACTAGAAGTGACTGCTCTGGCAAACCTTAATCTTTACGTTTCTAATTACCTTGAAGTTGCCCACCCTGCAATTGTTCAAGTAGATGTTCTCTGCCTCAGTAGAAAAGATGAGCCAAATTTCTACAGCTGCAGGGCTTCCACTTTATTAGAAGTCATTGGATGGTTTGGGTTGGAAGGGCCCTTAAAGCTCACCCAGTTCCAACCCCCTGCCACAGGCAGGGACCCCTTCCACTAGACCACGTTGTTCCAAGCCCCCTGAAACCCGGCCAGGGATGGGGCAGCCACAGCTTCTCTGGGCAGCCTGTGCCAGCGCCCTCACTACACTCACAGGGAAGAATTTTGTTCTCATACTTAAAATCTCTCCCCTGGCAGTTTAAAGCCATCGCCCCTTGTCCTGTCACTACATGCCCCTGTAAAAAGTCCCTCCAGATTTTTTGTAACCCCCATTTAGGTCCTGGAAGGCTGGTTAGAGCCTTCTCCAGACTGAACAAGCCCAACTCTCACAGCCTGTTTTCACTGGAGAGGTGGTCCAGCCCTTTGAACAGCTCCACACCCCTCTCACATGGGGGACCCCAGAGCTGGACACAGTACTGCAGGTGGGGTCTCACAAGAGCAGAGTAGGGGGCCAGAATCATCTACCTCGACCTGCTGGTCACACTGCTTTTGATGGAGCCAAGGACACAGTTCATGTTGAGCTTTTCATAAGTCAGCAATCCCAAGTCATTCTCCTCAGGGCTGTTCTCAATAGAGTGTCCACCCAGCCTGTAGTTGTGCCTGGGCTTGCCCTGACCCAGGTGTAGGACCTTGCACTTGTCTTGGTTAAACTTCATGAGGCTGGCATCAGCCCACCTCACAAGCGTGTCCAGGTCCCTCTGGATGCATCCCTTCCCTCCAGTGTATCAACCAAGCCACACAGCTTGGTGTCATTGGCAAACTTGCTGAGGGCGCATCAATCCCACTGTCCATGTCACCGACAAAGATGTTGAACAACACAGGTCCCAGCACCAACCCCAATTCTGTGTAGAGGCTTTAAGAAAATACTCAAGAATACTTCACGTATGTTTCTGCCTTAAATGGGTTTTTCATCCTCATAAACTGAACCCTACCTAGCACATTACCAGCTATTAATGACCCAGGGTCCTGACTGTAGCCCTCTGGAGATTTTCCACATGCTTCAGAAGCAGAGGTGCTACCCAAGCTTTTCATTTTAGCATTTCAAGGCTGCTGCATACCAGGAAAGGCAAAGGCAAGTGCTGTTTCATCTGCATAATTTCTTAGGATTCAGATCAGAAATGTGAATGCTTTTTGATAAACCTGTGTCTACGTTATCTACCAGTTTATTTCAGATAGTTCAGCAGATTAACCTTTCTGTGGGACTGATGAGAATCTGAGAGGTAGGATTTAACCACTGAATAATCTTCCCTTGATCTGCCTGTCACTTTCTTAGAGGAGGAGAGACAATAACTGTCAAACTGTTTCAGTAGAAAACTCAAGGGTGTGAATGATCAAAATATGTCAAGGGAGGAAGATGGCTGTGGCCCTCTAGCACTAGCTGAAAATACAATGTTAAGCTCATGTTACAATTATCCAAAACATCCCTTTTGATCAAAGGAGCCAGTAGCAAGAGCAGGTAGAAATATATGTAGGCAAATAAATGTGAAAACACTGATTTAGAAAGACAGTTGGATAAAAACATTTAATGAGGGAAAGCAAGTCAGGCTTTCTCCCACTTGTCCTTAAATTATTACTATAAAGGGAAAAAAAAAAAAGCATAGAAAAGCTAGAAGCTTGTAAGCTAAGTTGGAGAAAAGTGTCAATACACATTTTTTATATACAAATCCTTAGTCTGCATACCTATTTTTTGCAGTGTCTACGTTAAGATGAGGACAGCTGACAAAGCATCCATTCAGTCTCACGAGCATAGTGGTAGACCCTATAAATGCATTCTCTTACAGTATGTCCTTGAACATTTCCTAAGATCATGTAGGACTCCACCAAGAGAAGCGACCGTCCTGCCCAATCTGTCTTCTACTTAGGTGGGTCAGGCTCTCAGCTGTCTGTAGAAGAAGAACAAAGAAAAAGTTCACTGTTCATACATGAAATCTGTTCCCAGTATTCCCTTGTATCCTAGCTGCCAGAGTCAGGTCTTCTCTATCAGCCTCATAACCATGTAATACATGAAAATACACAGGTCCATATGACCCTTTTTATGTTCCACCCCCTTCCCTCAGCCCCTTTCACCTTTGGAAGACAGAGGCCTACCTGACTGCAGCTGCAAGACTCTGATACCAGTCATCAATATCTTGTTGGTCACTGGACATCAACAACAGTGTCTTGTGAGGAAAGGAAAGCTGAAAGGCAAACAGAATCTGGTGCCGCTCAGTGGCACTCCTTGCCAAGGCAGCAGCTCTGATAAAAGCAGAGCCATGAGCACTGAATTCAGCCCAGCCCTGCATGCTGATTTCCACTATCTTCTTTCCCAGACAGAAAAAATTAGTATTGATACTGGGAGAAGCCAGACACTGCACAGTACAGAGCAAGTGCCAGCCTTGTCCCTTCCTTGCAGGCACAGCTGACTGCTGATTTTGACTTAACGGAGTGTTAGGAAGTGGGCATACAGTTCTCAGCAGCTGTTTATCCAGTTTTCTGCTGTATTCCAAGCTGCCCCTAGGGGTCCTTCCAATACCACCATGTACAGATCACAGCCTGCCCGGCGTCTTCCTTGTCATAGCTCACAAGGAACGAGCTAACAGACCCCAGCTGCAGTAACCCAAGAGGACCTGAACTGTAAACCCTTACCCAAGGCGTCAGTCCCAGCCAAAGACCCTGCAAGCCCTCGGAGTCAGATGCACAAGCAATATCTGTTGTGGTAATACCCACATCTTTTCTCATTCTCTCCACGGTCAGTGTAATGCTACACATTCATTGTCATGTGACTGAGCAGCTGTCCCCCAAAATGTGGCTCTGATGAGGGCACCTCAGACTCTTATCGGACCCTCTTCACCTAAATGAAGCAACCAGCAACCTGTACCCCAGAGTGCTCAGGAGAGCGTACACCATGAAGGGAAAAGGACCTTCATCACACAAGAGAGAATGGTTGCCCTAACCCAGACTAGTTCATTGCATTTACCACTGTCACCACTCTCATCATCTCAGTGCTGCTGCTGCTGAAACAGCTAGAGGCCTGCTTTGCATGCCTGACTCCACTGATGCTTCTTCCAGGCAGCAGCAGGA
>NW_009928862.1:4302-12532 GCF_000696875.1 Nestor notabilis
CCCCCTGGCTCTGCGTGTGGCCAAACACCTTATCCACTACGCACTGGTGAAGCGGGTAGACAGCCTGGCATGCCAGTTTGTTTGAATTCAGTGGGTGCAGTGGGTGGCAAGGCTTTGTTGAAATGAAGATATCAGAAAAGAGGAAGAACATCCTGCGCTTCAGTTCTTCTCCCTTCGAAGGCACCACCAAAAGCCAGCCTTCCCGGATATACCAGCGCCCTGGGCATGTGAGGGAAATAAAAACAGAAAACAGTTGTCAGAAAAAAAGGCAGAAAAAGGGATGTAATGAGACAAACGGGAATACAGTGAGTTACCGTTGTAGGTTACCGGGTTCTACAACAATTCCAGCCACTAGGAGGCACTGAGTATCAACTACAGACACCTCACCAGCACTGACAGAACCCATGCAGAAGAGTAATCAGCCCAAACTTTTAGTGTATGAGGAGCAGACTGGAGTTATGTCTGCGTTAATGAAGAGGATATTATGATATACAAATCTGTGTAATGAGACCAGAACAAAAACGTGGTTTGAAGTGGTATGCCTGCCTTTAAATTAACATAAGCCTTCGGAAAACATACAATGGACTATCTTAAACTGTGTTGCCCAATTGTTTGTCGTTAGTGGTAAACAGAAGTTAGCCTAAGCTTCGAATATTTATTATTTTGTGCATGACAATTAAAACAAAACACAAAGGGTTTGACAGGTCATCTAACCACATGCGGACTTCTAGAAATTAACAGATTACAGAATGCAGATTACTGTTCTAATGAGAAGACAGTGAAGGGGATATAAACCAACATATTAAAAGGAAGGTCTGAATGGGAAATCTTATCAACCTCATCTTACAGAATAGGGTTCAGAGTCATCTATCCATGAAATGAATTGCATTAAAACAAAAGCAGATAAATTGACAGAGGAAAAAAATCAAAACAATTTGGTAAACCTAGGTATAAGCAGAAATTCTGTAAGATGCAAAAATGGCATCTACAGAACATGGAATAATTAAAGCAGTGCCTCTAATGAGGAGGATTATTGTATAAGATAGCCATGAACTTAAGAGAATTATAAAGACACCTGCCAGTAAGATTATTTATAAAAATCTAAAGCCACAATAATAAGGTATTGCCACCTGGCCTGGTCTGGGAAACACCTGCCAGAGAATTTCAGCCATTGTTCTCTGTGCCTTAGCTTCTGGCTGAGCTAATAAGTACCTTTACAAAACAACACAATCTTGATTCAGTTACGGATTGTCTTACTCAGTATGCCACAGTCCCAGGACACAGAGGCAAGGGAATTCCTGCTTAGCTTACTCCACAGGAACCACTCCTTTTATATGAGTAAGAAACTGAGAAAGAGAGAAAGGTGAGGTGCAGGAATAAGTCCAAGTTTAAAAAAACAAATGGAAGGAAGGTGTCAGCAGCATGGTGCTGGACTAGGAATTGTTTCCTTCAAGCTAAGTTGTGATTAGACTCCCTGGCAAACAGTCTGAGCTGGACTGTCTTGGAAGTCTTCGACACAGATCCGTGTTTAGAAATTCCAGGGGAACACACTTTAGGAAATTCTTGTGAAAGGATGAAAAGGAAATATCCGTATGGAAGCTAGGGATGACAGAACAGTGTGCTATGTTCTGTTAGCAGTTCTGGCTAAGATTGTATTTGCCCTGTATGTGGAAGGCAGCAAGGAAAACAGGGTCTCTTTTCACTGGGAGCAGTACTTCTCAGAGATACAGCCAAATGGGAGATGCCTAACTCCAAAGCTACCCCTTTTATCTGAATCTATAACATTATGTTTTCTCACCTCTTCTGTTCTAGTAACAGGATGAAATGTTAAGCTTTGCAAAAGCTAGCTTGTTTCTTGAAAGCTGGCCCAAAACTACCAAGCCCCAGCTGCCCCTTACTTTTCTGCTTCTCACATCCAATAATACCTATTTTACCCCAGCTAATGGAAAACACAGCCATCACAATTCTCTGTCCCAGATAATGGAAAGGTGTCCACAGACCCTCAACGCTCGCCTTACTACACATCTCAGAATATTCAGAGACAAAGAAAAATGTGGACTAAAGCTTTCAAACGATGGCCATCTCTGGTCTAGCTATACTCTTTTGGGGTTGGGTTTTTCTGTCATGGGGTTAACTTATTCATTCAGGATAACTGATTTACCTTTTTACTTAAGCGCTAACCCAGTGTGCACAGGCACCCACACACATGCTTATGCTCAGTATAAGCAGATCACACCTATATTAGCTTGCTTTCAGCTAGCATCACCAAAAGGATTGCAATAAGAATGGGAAGGAGAACTGTAAATTAACCTGACCACTGACTGAGCATCTTTGAGAATGATAACCTCTCATAAATAACCTCTTTTTCTACCTGTGCTGGTTTGGTTGGGACAGTTAATTTTCTTCAAACAAACAGCAGCTGGTATGGGGCTGTTCTGAATTTATGCTGAAAACAGCATTTACAATACAGGCATATTTTAGTTACTGCTGGGTAAGCACTGCTCAGCATGAAGGTTTTGTTCTGCTCCTCATCCCACCCCACCAGCGAGCAGGATGGGGGCGCACAAGGAGTTGGAAGGGGACACAGCCGGGACAGCTGACTCCAACTGACCCAAGAGACATTCCACACCTTATGGTGTCATGCTCAGCATAAAGAGCTGGGGGAAGGAGAAGAAAGTGGGTATGTTTGGAGTGACGGAGTTTTGTCTTCCTAAGTAACCACTATGCATGATGGACCCCTGCTTTCCCAGGGATAGCTGAATGCCTGCCTGCTGATGGGAAGTGAATGAATTCCTTATTTTGCTTTACTTGTGCATGTGGATTTTGCTTTCCCTGTCGAACTACTTTTACCTCAATCCACACATTTTCTTACTTTTACCTTTCCGATTGTCTCACCCATTCCACTAGCAGATGCTTCATGCAGAAGCCCATGTGTATGAATTACAACCACATTCACAAATACTTGGAGATGTGCCTTAGAGACCTTCATGCACAGTGACCTTAACACTCCTGTCCGGCTGCAGCACTCTTTCTAGATATCTCTGCTATATGAGTGTTTCCTGAGGGCACTGGCAAAGCCCCAAGTGACCATTTCATAATTGCCCAGACTGGGCATATTTCTCACAACATTCCATATGTAGCTTGGAGTGTGCTTTGGGCATGGAGAGCACCTAGTCAAGCAAGAGGTCATAAACAAACTTGCTAACCAATTAGATAATCTTACATGCCAGTGACTGTCACTCTGTGTATCTCAGCTATTAACACAATCTGACTTCCGGCACAGTTTAACCATGCAGATAAAAGAAGATTCTTCCTGTGAAGGGTGTGAGCAGAAGTCTATGAAGCTTGTACCTTAAGGTAAAAACCACCACAGTCCTTAGGCTCTTGACACTCATAAATCTATGGCTCATGCTTTGGAGTAGGAACACCACCGCTTCTTACACTCCTCAAAAATCATTTAATGTCTGTTTTTCATTCTAACGCAGGACTTACACTCCCAACCTCCTTAGATCCTGTTACAAACTTTCTAACTACGTGTTATCAGCACCCTCTAACTGAATGTCAGGCAATTGAGCTGCTGCTTATCCTTACTCAAAAATTGCTCACCTTTTTTTAAAGTGCTTGAGTTATTACTTACATTCCTTCACCACCTATCTATAGAATTTGGGCAGAAGGGGAAAACTGGTTGATATGAGTTGAGTCAGACATGAAGGCAAGCATATCTCTAGTTATCTTATCTTGCCAGCGTTAAAACAGAGCTGTCAGTAAGGCCCACCTGGAGTCAAAATCTGGATCTTCTGTCCTTTGAGCAGTTTCTGAATGCGAAGTAGCTGCAATGAGTTCTCTCTCTTATGAATGATATCTTGTACCCACCGAGATACCTCAGAAACAGATTTCACAGCCTCTGAAATTACAGCAGCATATTCTGAGGTTATCACAAATGAGTACATATTACTCCTTATCTACCTTGCTGTGAAAAGATAAAATGAAATTAAGAAGCAAATGTTGTAAACCAACTATCAGCAACAAATTTATTCAGTGATTTCAGCAAGAGAATTGGACTAGATGACCTCCAGAGGCCTCTCTCCCACTAATAATTTTGCAGTTCTAAAAAATCCCAAGATTTATTTGCCGGTTAAACATTAGACAGAGGAATAATTTCCTGGTTTTGGAAGCAGAAACAGGAAAAATGCCCCATAAGGGGTGTTTACTGCTTGTAAATATGGCATGAAGGTCATGAACTGTTCTAGAAAACCGAGGCACATGCCCAAGATTCATAGAATGACTGGGGTTGGAAAGAAGCTTTAAAGATCATCTAGTCCAAATGCCCTGTGATGGGCAGAAACATTTCTCACTACACCGGGTTGCTCACAGCCCCATCCAACCTGACCTTGAACACTTCCAGTAATTGGACAGTGTTCCCCAAGTTCCCACAGGTTCCCTAAGCAACCTGTTCCTCTGTTTCACACCCTCATTGTCAGAAAAAAGAGCTGCCATCTCTCTGACCTAACCCATAAGCCACTTAACCCAGTCAGTTACTCTACAGTTTTATTCCCAATGTGTTCTCAGGGTCATCTTGATCAGAATGGAGAAGGGAAATAGTAACTCATTAGAATGCCAGAGAGAGGAGGATTTTTTTTCCTGTGGAAGTAGACAGAAGATGAGAATCCAAGTATTATTAGCAAGGAGGCTAACAGAGCTCAAAGTGCCAGCGTCTACAGGTAGAATCATACTTGCAAGTTTCTGGTACTCAGGGCTGTCTGGACTGGTGTTCTCCAACAAGTCTCTGAGGAAGTGCTTATATCTAAGAGAGAGAAAGCAGGTTTATATCACACAAAGATACCAGCATCAGCAGCACCTCCTATTAGTGACAGAACGATGAACAACCCTCCACCAGGAGATGGAATACACACCTTTAAGCCTAACCAACCAATATTTTGGTCACAATTCTTCAATCGCATTCATTTCATTTTCAAAGTTATCAACTCTATTAACCTATGTATTTTATACATTTGCAACCTTAGGCATTTCCTGGGAATCTGATAAAAGCAACCTCACATATTACTGAAGTTCATGAGACTTTTTTAGAATTCACATAAAAATGCCTTCAGTTACTGTCAATTTTTCCTTTGAACTACTTTTTTTTAATGTCTGAATGGTAGCATTCATACCATGATTCCTGCCCACAGAAGAAAATAAAGGCATTTCTATAAGAACTAGGAGCTGCTTTTTCTCTTTTTTCCTCTCCAGTCTTTACCACAAAGGATCGGATCTCCGCAAATGCTTTTTCTCAATAAAAGTCAGGCTATTTTCAGTCTGAACTTACAGAAGAAATATCACATTGTATAGATTCATGAACTGGCAGAAGTCGTATGACCTGCAGTATATGTAATAGGATTTCAAAGAAACTTGAACACAAAAGAGATGATTAATGAAAAAATTAGACCTTCTGTTAAAAAGCCATCATTTTTCCAAACAGCTGGACAGCAACAAATACACTGCTATTTTACAAATTAAAGGAAGGATCCAAAGAATTACAGTAAAAGCAACAGGCAACATTTGTATCTGCCAAGCTGATTAAAAAGGTTGCATAACGCTACCTGAAGGACTGTTGTACGCTTATTCCTAATTATTTTCAAAGAAATGAGGCTCTCAGCCTCTCAAATTTGCTTTAGTGCAGCTAAGACCATGCTTAAGAGCAGCTACTTGATCTATAGCAGCCGCAGCTGGGTTGCCAGGAAACTACCTGTGCTCTGTACAACTCATATCCTCACCAAGAACGGGCTGGCCTTGAATGCATGAAGCACTACCCTTGTGCAGGCAGCTTGCCTCTTCAAAGGGGAGATGATGCCTGAAGAGGTGGAATACAGCAATCCAGGCTGAGTCTGTCCAGGCTCAGATAACTGCAATAAGTACCAAATTTGAGGAAAGCATATGGTCCTGAAAACCAGGGAGGGGGGAAAAGTCTTCCCTGTGCTCATTAATCTTATCTCTCTCTAAAAGCAACCATCTGCAAAGAAGTCACAGCACTCC
This sequence comes from Nestor notabilis, assembly GCF_000696875.1. NCBI lineage: Eukaryota > Metazoa > Chordata > Aves > Psittaciformes > Psittacidae > Nestor > Nestor notabilis. The sequence goes on from NW_009928862.1 coordinate 10,336, forward strand.
AGATCAGCAACCCACACAAAAGCAGAGCGAGACCATCTCTGGCAGAGAGCACCACTTCTGCAGCACTTCAGAAACTTGCTTTTGTTCAGGGCCTAATTTCAGTAGCTTACCAAGATGATAGAAAGCCTCCACTTCCGTTCTACCGAAGAGCTAGATGAATGGCTTCGGAGCCAGCACTAAACACAGCTACATCTCTGTGTCATCTCCCTTCCATACATACTGACTCCATGTTACAGGCATGTTTTTCAGGTCTGTTTCATTGCTGTCTATATGCTCCGATTTTGAGACACATTAAGCAACTTCAACTCTCATAGCAACCAATACACTGTTATGTTCCCTTTTCCCTCCTTATACTAACATCTTGAAGACTCAGAATTGTTTACTTACTGGTGCAGCCTCTGCAGGGGCAAAGGAAGCAGATCCTCTAGCTTCCTCCCCTGAAACTGAGGTCGAGCCTCCTGGAGTTTTTTAAACCGTCGGAATGACTTATTTTTCCTCAATTGCTCCTGCATGCAGCATAAAAGCGATATTAGCTTTGAGACTACAAGAAGAATTATGTGCTCTAGTCTGCACCAGAGCTTGGAACTGTTAGAGTTTAGAACTCCAGTGTGAAACATAAGCACCAACAACTTCTTTTGTGGCCATGGGCAAGCCATTCCATTCCCCTGGCCACTATTTCTAGTGGGTAGTTGAAGCAATATCCCTTCTTCATACATACACAGCAGTATAAACCTGCTGCATTTGCTGAGAATATGTGCACAGCTAGTATGCTCAGGAAATGGAAATTAAGAAAAAGGGAAGGTTGACTCAGCTAGGAAAACAAGGATTCCGCCTGTGGTTTTGCCATTCATTTCAAGACAAAGCAATGCAGCCCCACATTCCCATCACCTAAAGGCAAGTTTCCAAAATGGCTTTTTCTTTTGGAAAATCAAAAGTGTGAATTTATGAATGCAAGCAGGCAGAAGGGAAACTTCCCAGTACATCCTGCAGCTAGGAACAAGCACAGACAAAAACTAGAAGGCGGGTGGTTTAAATTCCAGATACAGCAATCAAGACTGAAATAAAAATACATCCTTCTAAAATCTCTTGGATGACAGGTTGTATTTGGAGAGGTAAGTGGGAAGGCTTTTTTTTTTTTTTCCTTCTACCATAGCAAAAAATTAGAAAGAAAAGGAAATCCCACTGTTAGGATAAATTAATGGTAGTGGAAAAGACTAGGAGACCTGATAATTCTCCAGAAAGAGGTCACCGTCCCCTAGCATTCCCACTGTAGACTCTCCAGGTTTGCCAGGCAAGGAGGAGTGAGAGTAAATACAGAACTCTGTTTGAAAAAGGTGGGCTCAGTGTTTGCACGCTCATATGTTCATAGACACCTTAAAATAAGATTCAGAAATTTGAAGTTCTAAGTAAGTAGAGACATTTTCACCATTCTATTATGGAAGAAAGACTAAGAAAATAGCAGCAGCCCGGAAAGAGGAAGAAAACTCATCACTCCAGAAACAGAAGAAAAAGGGAAGGATGTAGCTGTTTCACAGAATGGAGAGAGGGAAGAAAGAACATGAAGAATAAAGGAGATATTTACCTTCAAGATTTTATTTGCCTGCTCCAAATTCTCAGCATAGTGGCCATAAAGCTCCAGATTCTGACAGAAATTTTCCAATCCTGGTCCCAAATTCCCTCTCTCCAGGTGAAGTGCCAGAACACTGCACAAGGAGCAACGAGAGCTCATGAGGGGTACATTACTGATGGCATTTTCACTGCTGACCTTTGTTAGCCTCCACCTTACATCCAGTTTGTGTGCCAAATACATGCTTGGTGATCACAGAATAAGCTACAGAAAACATCCCTTAAAAATACCACAGAGCAGACTTACTGGGTTTAAACCACTATCCAGACAGCAACTTGACATCCAGATATGTGGATACAGACCAGCAGCTTCCTGGGTACACCTGCAAGTGCCACCAAGGCTAGCAGTGCTAGAACTGAATGCCTGTTTTACAAGGTGGTAGCTTATTTCCTGAAATATTACTTTCTCACCAATATAGGGTCCTTCCCATATAATTACAGGAATCACACCAGTGTGTTCACTTACTGGCTGGCTGAATATATGGATTCCAGGGGTCCAAATATGGTTTCCAACACAGCAGGTTTCAGTGTCCCTTTGGCCTTTAAAATTGTCACAAAGAACTAAGTAGGG
>NW_009928862.1:12563-14880 GCF_000696875.1 Nestor notabilis
AACAGGTAGAATTCACAGGTCACTCAAAGGTTACTCGTGGTACACAGCAGAAGCAAGAAGCTGCAGCCTGCACTCTCTTTAGCTCAAAAGGATAGTGAATATTGTGAATCCTACCTAAGATCTCTATCATCAGATGTAAGCCTTCTTGGTAAATTTGACCATAAATGTAAATATGTGGGACAGTAGTATAGCACTGATAAGAATCTCTTTCAGTATTCCTAGGTGCATCTGCTTTTCACCACCTTGTTCACTATCGGTTGTTGTCTTGCTTGTGCCCCTGCATTTCATACAACTCAGGCATCTTAGCATGAGTCCTCTATACAGTCAAAACTTAAAGATTTATGTCTGTGTACAGACCAAAGCCAAGGGGCCAATACCCTGAGCTATTGGATCTTACAGACAAGATAAAAAAGAAACAACCAAAAAACCCCCAACTTTCAGCCCCATGCAGTAGAAATGTCTCGAAGTCTTGCTCTTGACCCTTCTCCATGACAACATAAATAAGTACATGCTGCCTGAAGGTACCCATATATCAGAAGGCACTAAAATACTTACTGTGACCACCAAATCCAGCTCCTCAAGGTATTTGTGTTCTGTTTCCAGCAGCTCCTTGGCTGTCCGGCTGCGCTTCCTCTCCCAGCGAGCCCTTTGCTCTTCCAGAGTGTTTGCTCCAGCCATAAACAGCAGTGACGAGTCACTCATGACAGCCTCAAGGCTGATACACAGAAAGGTAAGTGACCCTGGAAAGCCAAGAGAGATGGACACACAATAAAAGAATAACTTATGCTGCAGGGTAGGATTCTGAGCTACAAACTCTGCGCTTTGTTATGAAAGAAGGGAAGTCAACTGCGAGCAACCGTTATTAACAGTTTCCTTCTGCATTCCTACCTACAGGTACAGGAGCCTTGCATCAACCAGAGGAGCAGTGTAAGGAAGACCAAACCATGAAAGCAAAACCAGTACATTGCAGTATGTCTATGAACAATTCTCAAGCATGCAATCCCACTCACAAACCACTGCTTCCTGTGCTTTTCCCCGTTACTTGTGCAAAGTTCTCCGTAAGCCCAAGGAAGCCAGTGGGTGGGAGTAGAAAGCAGCCATAAGATTTGTCTTGGGGAGGAAAGAGAAAGAGAGAGCACATTCTTGCTTTTTTCCCCATGGAGGTTCCTGAAACAAGTAGTTTGCATTGTCATTTCTAACAGTATTTCGTGGTTTGAGATGAGAAAAACTCAGAACTGCTGTGAATCATACTACCCACTTAGTGACCAGTTTCACTGATGCTCTTCTCTTCTTCAAGAGCATCATGTTTTGTTACGGAGAGAAAAACTCCCTCTTTTACTGCCCTCCCTCAGAGAAAGAGGCATGTGTTAGCACAGCACTAGTTAAATATTGCTGTGCTTTTTGATCAAAAGGCAGTGCAGGCTGTTGCACATTTGCCATGGCATGGACCCTGGGGTTTCTCTGGAACTACCTCCACAAAAGTACTTGCTCCCATTCAGATGAGATATACCTACACATAAAGATGTGTCACCATAGGGAAGGAAATTTGTCAAATACAGCCTTCAGGAGACATTTCAGATACTTAAACCAATGTCTGAAACAGACGTTTCACATCAAATGAATATCAAGACTTGTTTAATGGGTTAGCAGAAGCCTGGGGAGTTGAGGGACATGTGCAGTATTTTACAGCAGCAGGAGCTTCAGATTCATTAATGAGACAACCACAGGCCTAGCTGAGGCCATGTCTTGGTCAAACAGAATAGGCCTGGCACCCCTGCAGGGAACACCATGTCAGAGCTTAGTGACAGCGTGCAGAAGTACTTATCAGCAGCAAACTAAAATGCTAGCACTCACAGAGCAGCTTTAGCCGGGGTAGTTTGCAGTCCTTATTTTCATTTTGAGGCTAAATTTCTTTTAACAAATAATAATTAAAATAAATAAACAAACAAATAAATAAATCTCTCACACACACACACACATATATATATAAATACACCAGGTCTAACTATCTCCTGCTCGCATAAGGAAGTGCAAACACTTTCACTGTTCTAAAATGTATTACTTTCTGTCTGAAGCCCACAAGTAGACTTGAAAATCCTACAGGGACAGCAGCACTCCAGCCTGCTTCTCCATTCTCAGACTTGGAATAGAAACCAGTGGATGCTTCCTATGCAATTAATTACCGTATGATGCCCCATTAGCAATATTCCCTGTACTTGGAGTACTCTGTACAGTTCTGGTGTCCCCAGCTTAAAAAGGACATGGATCCAGAGGATCCACAAGGAGGCCATGAGGATGAGAAGGGGGCTGGAGCACC
>NW_009928863.1:0-33397 GCF_000696875.1 Nestor notabilis
GACACCAACTGCTCTGCTGCTGTCCATCAGTCCAGAAAGTTACATTAAAAAGTTACTTGCAAACAAATGATTGCATGTTACTTGCTGGACAGTGAGATAGTGTTCCCAGTCTGCTCCCCCTACTCCAAGCACTGAAAAATAGCAAAAATAAAACATTTTCTAAAGCTCTGTTATAAATAAGGAGATTTCAGATAGCTTGGAAGGGCTTGTTTGCAGGAACTCATCTCTCATAAAAGCCTTGTTGCTGCTCTAGGGAGAAGTAAAATAGCTGCTGATGACATTCAAATCATGATCTGTCTTCTCAGCCATTAATTTTAAATATGATTCATACTCCATTATGCTCTGAAAACCAAAGAAATTATCCTTTATTGTGTCTAGCCATTTTTCATCACTATGTACCCATAATGACCAATTTTACTCTTCCCTTCTGATATGTGCTTGAAAATGTGCAAAAATTAACCTCGATGTTTACATATGCCTTTAATTCAGCTTCATAAAGATTTCCCAGTGTAAATATATATTTATACAATAGAACAGAATTATTAGCATCCAACATATATAAAAAACATTAGCTTTTAAATTGCTTAAATGTTAGGGTTCATCAATTAGAAACAAGTGTGGGTCAAAATTGAGGGAAACAAACACCACTGAACTTCGTCCTACTTAAACACAAATTCAAATAAAAATATATGTTTAATGACTGTCTAAACTTGTGTTAAGGCATTTTAATAACCATGGAAGTGAAGTCCAAAACTGGATAGGTTTGTAATACTCATCCTGCAATACCAAACATATTTTTAGTTTTGTTTTCATTTTGTTTCCGTGGGTTTTTTTTAAAAGATTACAGATACAATAGCTGCTTTCAGATACGTGACTTTGCACAAATCATTTATGCTCTCTGGGACTCAAAATCTCACGTGTAAAATGGAGATTTTCTTTATGCATTTCCAAACAGAACAGGTATGCTGCATAAAGCTGAGACACTACTTCTTTCACCTTTAAGAGACAGGGTGCATTCTCCTTCCTCTGGAGATAGCAGCAGCTCTCAACCCCAAGTTGAGGCAAAATTCTTTCTCTAAAGCCTGTATGAGAGGTGACATTACTCTGCTGTAACTCTCACTGAGCTTTATTCACCAGTACACAGCAGTGGAATACTATTTGTTATGTGCCTCCCTCCCATACTCACTGAGGAACCACTGAGTGCAGTGGGGCTGCCTGTACCAGGAGGTGCCACATGGCATGTGGTGGCATAACTCTCAGTCAGTACAGCATTACTCATATAAATAATGAGATCAGATCATTGAATTAAGTCTCGGAGCACACAGTTCAGTTTGATAAATATCTGATGGATTAGGAAGCAAATAATATTTATTATCACTACCTACTCATTAAATAGTAGCTGAATAAAAGCAATAAGCCGAGCATGACATGCAGCATCCAGAAAAACAATGTAATTTTCATTCCTGTGTGGCCAGCATAAGAGTTCATGGGTACCAGAGGTTAAGTCAATCGTTGCCGAGTTTATTAAGCAAAACCAAAACCAAACAAAGAACAAAACCAACAACAACAAAGAAATAAAACAAACAAACAAAAAAGAAAAACCAAATCCAAAACCCAACCAATAAACCCCCAAAAGCTTCATTACTCTTCAAATAATGGTGATGAGTGCTGGGCAAAACAAGGCTTATAAATGTCTGAGGTTTTTTTTCCAGAGTAAGGAGAATAAGGAGTTACCAGTCACCAGTTAGGGACAGCAAATGATATTATGCAGCTCATCCAGCTTGTCACATGTGAAGCAAATCCCACACTTCCCATGAGTACAAGCTTCAGAGAGCACATTTCCAGCTTAATCACTAAGATTCAGTTTTAAATTAAGTTATTGATGGATTGCAAATAAAGAGGAGGTTTGAAGTGGGGAAGCTGGACCTATTTTTAAAAACTTGAGAGTGCTGCAAGAGATGAGGGATGATGTATTGAATGTTGCTGTCAAGGTGCTGGCAGCAGGGGGGCTGCAGGGTGGCCTCTGTGAGAAGAGTTCAGTGGTTGCCCTGTCCTAGACACCAATATGCCATGGGACCTGCCAAGGGACACAGCTGAGCATGGTGGCACATCTGGGAAAACGTAGTTAAGAAAGGGAAGAAAATACTGGACAGAGAGAAAAAGGAACAAAAATGCGAGAAACAACCCTGTGAACACCAAGGCGACAGGAGTGGGAGGAAGTGCTCCAGGTGCTGGAGCAGCTTGTGGAGAGGATCATGCTGGAGCAGATATTCACGCTGCACCCATGGAAGGCCCCATGGCAGAGCACGTGGACATGCCCTGAAGGAGTTGTGGCCCATAGAGAGCCCAGGCTGGAGCAGGTTTATCCTGAAGGACTGCAGCCCTTGGAAAGGGCCCACACTGGAGTAGGGGAAAAATATGAGGAGGAAGGAGCAGCAGAGAGGAGCTCTTGCGGACTGCCCACAACCCCAATTCCCCATCTCGTCTCTACCACTCGCCAGAACAGGCAGGGAGAAGGGATCAAAGAAATGAAGTTGAACCTGGGAAGAAGAGGTGGGGAAGGGGGAAGGTATCTTTGCTGTCCTTATTTCTCTCCATCCAACTCAAATTTAATTGGAAAAGAAAAGATAAAATTCCCTGAGTTGCATCTGTTTTGCCTGTGACTTATCTTGACCCATAAGCTTTTCCATCCTCTTTTCTCCCCTGTCCTGTTAAGGAGGGAGAATGACTGGGTCTGGCCCTTAGCCAAGGTCAAGCCACCACAATAAACAACTAAGGTTTACATCTGATCCTGAGTAAAGTCGTGGAATATCTACATAAATTCTGAACGTGAAGAATACACAGCAACAGTGTTAATCCAAACACTGACAACTTTAGGATCACATAAGGAAGCTCATGGAAAAAAAGGCAGAAATTCTTAGAAGTATTATTGTAAAGATAATTTAATTAGTCTTTGTCTATTCAATTTTTTCAAAATGCATTTGACAAGATTCCTCTTTGGCAATTAAATGATTCTGAAAGTCATGAATTGGTTTGAAGTTTTGATGCCAAGAGATAAAAAAGTAAGACTAAATTTTCTCATGATGATATTCTCAAGAGAGAAAGATACTGGTGGAACTGTGGAAACGGCAGCTCTGACAACATCACATTTGGCATAATTTATAAATTGCCACTCTAAGTTCAAAATTACTCAATAAAGAAGCTGCTTCATGAGATAGTTTAAATTTTGTCATTACTTCAAAACTGATGGATTCTGTGGTTTAACCCTTGTACCATTTATTCTGAAAAGTGGAAAACAAACTACTGAAACAGTCATTTTGAAGCAAAACTACATTCAGTTAAATGTTAAAGAATTAACATTCTTTAATTCCCAAGAATGCTTCTGTACCATTGAGATTTTTCTCCTTGATTTTCCTTCCATGTAGGTATTCCTTCCATCACAGATCTACTTGAATTCAATAAGCATTCTATACCCTTTCATTCAAGCTTAGGTAATTAATTAAAAGGTAACTTTAAGAGCAGAAGGCTAATACACGAGGCTGAAAGTTTATTAGAAATTAAGAGCAAAGACCAAGGAATTATGTTAGGATAGTTTACCCATACAGAAGTCAACATACTAATAGCTGCAGCTGCCTAATAGGTGTACAAAACCCCCCCCCCGAAATTAGCAGAAGGGTAGCAGAAACTGAGAGAAGCAGCAATAACTCCTGCAAAAGGAAGAGGAAAAGAGGAAAGAGAGGAGGGGAAGGGAGATGCTGGAACAGACAACTCAATGGAAATGCCTGAGATTTGTTCCTACTATATTCAGCTTCCTCTGCGTCTTTACGAATTCCACTCAATTATATCAGAAGATAACTGATCCATATTGTATTTTCCTAATGCAAATAAAAAGGCATCAACTGTTGACTACCTTAAGTTAAAGAAAGGTAAAAAACATATCATTTTCTACTGCCATTGTTCTTACAAATAACAAATATACATGATGCTAAGAAGTCACAGTAGTTGCTTCCAATAGCAATCTTTCATTTATCCTTGCCACATTTCTCAGTTTTGTTAATAAATAAAGTATGTTTGCAGTATTTTAAGGAAAATATCCAAATCCTTACTTAAAATTGTTCCCATTTTGACCTCTGACTTGTCAGAGAATGACTAATAAGCAGACAAGCTATCCCAAGCAAATGACGTGCTGCCCAAGTAATTTGTTAGTAGGTAAAAGTCCCCCGTCCTTTCCTACTCTGCTACATCTGCTTAAAGCCAGAAACCTTGACCCTCCAGATGTTTTGTGCATTAATACAATTAAAACAGCACCACAAAAATAAAAAATAAGCTGTAGAAACCAGTGAATTTAATTACTGAGTAGGATTTCTTGGCTGGAAAACAGCACAAAGATTTTGTGTGTACATTCTCGTAATTCTTTCAAGAGGTAGAGACAAATTGTAAAGCAAACAACCAATGTATTGAATAACCACTTTCCCCTCACCTTTTTTATCCTGTCTCAAATGAGTGATAAAATTAAAATGAACATTGAAGCAACACATGAACCAATCTGTGAAACTTAATGTCCTAAAGATGGTTCAGATTGCCTGAAAAAGAACACAATGAAGGGAAAAAAAAGTTAATCTAATTATAAAACTTACGACCATTAAGTTATTTATGTTGCAGATATTTGCTGTGATTCTTTGCAAAGCTTTAAATAAGTAATCTAAGAAAATAGTTTTTGTCTGGAAAATGACTGAGATGACTGGTGATAAGAAATTAAAAAGAATAGAAATGAATGTGTGGTATCATTTGATGCAATTCAGCTATTGAAATTGCCCTAGTATTGTTAGCAGTTAAAAACCACTTTTCTCAAGTGATCAACATCTATTTCCAGAACAATTCTGGGTAATAGGCACAGTTAAGAATGATGCTGAAATTCTTCTGTGAAGCCACTCAGGAAAAGGTACTCAGTTATTCATTTATCCCAGCTAGAATCCTGGCAAGTTAGAAGGCCACACACTGCAAAAATATTACTGTACATTATCTGACATTAAACAGGGCTCTATTTCCCAGAAAATTTAACCAGAGAAACACATTCTGCATGGGTTTGCATTCAGTAGTCTTACATGTGAGAAACACAGGACAGAATATGTGTATGTAATATATTAAATATAACTACTGCAAGTTTCTTGTATTTTATTCTTTCCTTTTATACTGCTGTTCAATAATGACCACTTTTGAAACAATGTTTAACTCAGGAAGTGTACAACTCCATTAAAATGATGCCATTGACTTCAAGTGGTTTAGGATCAAACTTGTGAGATATCCCTATTTCAACCTTGTGACTATCCCTGCTCCTGTTCATTGTATACTCTTCTTTGGTTTAACTCTATCTTCTTTTGTATTTGTGAAAGTTCATCCATGTCAATGAGGCAAAAGCAGAGCTTTAGTTTTTTTCCCTGTAGCTATGATGTTCTTCTTGTTATTACCATGTACTGGAAGAAAAGTCTTTTAAATTGCTAAAAAAGCCATATTTTCAGTGAAAACCTGGTAGAAAATCTTGGGGGGAAAAAAAACCCCAACATGGATGTGGCATGCTTTATGCCATAGACCTACCAGCTACTAATTGAATCTCTCGTGTCGGTCTATTACCTCCTGCTGGCAATAACTGGCATGTTCTCATCTTCTTAAATACTGGTGTAAGTCCTACTTGTTCACACTTCTTATGCATATAAAGTCCTGTGCATCAGAATGAGAATACCATGCTGATACACATACCATACATATATATACACACACACACATATTTATATGCAATCTCTATAAATGCAGTAGTGCAGATGCCTTTTAATCAACTTTAAACAGAATTTCAGTAATGTAGTTGTAGATATTGCTCTTGGCAGTGCTAAAAAAAAGTCATTTGGATTATACATTTTCAAGTAGAACATTTTATAACTTAAATAACATTATTTTTATTCAAGATCCCATTTGGTTTAATACAATTTGTCTGAGAGCACACGCTAATTTCTGTTCTCAGCATAGCCTTGGGAAGATAAAAATGTTAAATACCATTCTTTCTGGGTTTTAAGAATTCATCTTGCCTTCTTTAGAGTAGATTATCACTATCCAGTGAGACTTATGTACCAACAGCATTAATGATTATAAGAAAAATACTGACAGTATCATGTAACAGGCTTGATTACATTCTACGTAAGTAGCTATTGAATTGTAGCCAGTATCATAAAACATTGGCAGGTTCTAATTTTTTTTAACAGTTGGAGCCTTTTGGTCAAGCAAACTGGTTTTCTTACATCTAACAAAATTTATTGCAGCAAGTTGTTAAATTGAATGTTTAACTTATTAAATTAAAAAGCCTGCTCATTGAAAGTGGAAAATACAGAGTAATCTGAAAGTATGAATGAGGAGTAAATTACAGATAAAGGACTGACAAGAAAGGAACCCACATGGATAGTTTGATGTTTACAAATTGGGTCTTAACATAATGCGTAATTTTCCCTTCATTTTCCGTCTTCACTGCCTTCATGTAAAAGGAGAGACTGGGTTCCCACTGTTATAAATGAAAGCCAAATACAGTTTGCAGACATTATTTTTGTCACATTTAAACACATCATGCTGAAAAACGGTCTCAAATTTTCACCTTCTGTTTAACCTCTTTAACATTTATAGCTCTCTAGCGAAGCTTAACAATCTATCAAAATCTTGGACTCCCTCTATAGAATGCAAATACCAGGCTTTTTGCACAGTTTATAAATATATTAGACTGACTCATCTTTTATGAGTTACCTGTTTGCTTCTGACTGGTAAAAAGGCAAAACAGACTAACTTTTAATTGTAGCCTTGAAACTTAGAAATGAAAAGTATAAAAAATAAGTGAAACCAATCATCTATAGCAGAAAGCTGAGGGCAGTTCTAAAGTTCAAGAAGCTTTTCAAAAAGGTAAAATGAATGTAATCTTTACAAGAAATGTCAATTTTATTCTGGGCAACTGCAGTCAAAACATGAGAGGTTTAGCTGGAACAGTTAAGAACCATATGCTTAGAAAACTAAAAGAAGGAAATAATAATACGGGAAAAGGTTAAGTTCTTGACATTAAATTATGGGCTTTAATAAAAATTATGATATGTTTTCATATGGTCAGGTATAACTGACTTCCGTGGCAGGTAATAAAGCAAAAATGAAAAGGCTTATTTCATCTGACAGTCTCCAGTTGAGCTCTGCAAGAAACCTACATGTGGGGGTCTTTGAAATGTGGGGATGTGAAATAAACCATTTTTACTTTCAAAGTCTCTGTGCTGGAGATAAAAGTACCATATTCAGACTGGTTTGTTTTGTTCAGTAATATAGAAAACTTTAGCCCAAGTTTCAGAGACTAGCCCCCATCTTTTATGATGCCTGCTATAGTTCTTTTTAATTACATATTTTAATTTGTTACATGATTAAATGCATATATGATTTCATAATTGAGATATGGTCCTTAAACCATATAAATCAATCTTATGAGCTGTAGCAGATTACTGTTACTTTTGAAAAATATTTTTCTAGAAAAACACTGCATTCGTGTAGTCACTAACAGCAATTTTATAGGGTTTTTTGTTAAATATTTAAAACAAACAACAATCACTAACTGTAAATAAGGCAAATATTTCAAGGAGTTTTTAAGCAGCTAAATCTGCTCAGAACAGTCTAATAGTTCCCCCCCTCCAAATGACTGAATAGATAAAGCCAATGGGAGATAAGTACCTAACTTGTTAAAGATCCTTGAAAATCTCAGCTGGTGTTCATCATAATCATTGGATGTTTAAATTCCTTAGGGAATCTGCATTAATTTTTCTACAGACCTCTATACATAGCTGATTTGACGTACAGGAAAAGTCTTAGGGCAGTTTCTATATAAAGTTGCTCTTTTCACAAGCATGCTTGGCAAAAGCTGTGTCTTTCAAATCTGTATTATTAAAAGGGTTCCTCAACTTTCTCATTGCTATGAAATTGTTACAAAGAAGCTTGTGCTAGTAAAGCTCATTTCCACACTGAAATAACTATGCTTGTATTAAGCGTATTTATAATGATATAACTTTTCCCACAAATGAGGTATCCCTAACCCAGTGGTCTAAAAAGCACGTAACAAAGTTTTGTACAAAACCTTTCAGGTTTTGTATTTTGAAACTGCTCATACTTAGTGTTAAGCAGCATCAATTCCACCCATCATTAACTAATTCTCGGCTCATGGAGTTTCAGGTACAGAAGTCAGAACTTCAGCTCTAAGATAAGGCTGAAAACTTGTCTTAAACTGACACATATTTCACATATTTGGGGATTCACTTGGTCGAAGAAGGGGTTATATGAAGTCTGGTTCGTAGTTTTGCTACATCCTGACATCATGAAGAATTTCACACAGAGAAAAAAAATGGAAGCTGTTTCACTTTACACGTAATTTGTGACTTGTTTCACCAGCTTCGCCAATCCATTCCAAACTGCCTGATATTACCTTACCAAATGCAGCAAACATATTTCAAGTGTTGACAATAGTATTATTACAATATAAACTAGGCATTAGACATACTTTTCGTATCATATCCCATCTACAGTAGGAATTAATTATGAAGTGGCACCATATTTTCCAAAAGGACAAGTAGCTGCAAGTTTTCAGTATTTTGTTCAAATAATACTAGTGTTGCCTTCTATGAAATTTACTAGGAAATCCCGTCCTTTGCAGCATTGTCCTGCATTTTTCAACTGGACTTGACTTGCTTAAGGCTTGAAAGTATTATCTTTCCTGGTAGCTACACAAAATGGGTGCTAAGGTTTAAAGAGCAAAACTCTAGGAAGAGCTAGAAGTCAGCTGATTGTTTTTTCCCCAGATACATCCAGACATAGAAGGAGCTGTGTGAAACACCCCCAAACTTAATGTCCATTTCAAAATATCAAGTAATGAATTCTATTCTTACCTGCAATGCTTTGAAAATACAAAACCTTAAGCACTGCCGATGATGACAAGTAGCCCCTGTGCATGAGTTGCTCTCCCAGTGTTCTGCCAAGATCCAAAAATGGCCAGATAGTGAAAGCTGCGGGATGCTTGCGTTGTGGATGACAGGTACCCTGAAGAGAACAAAGTCAAACATGTAGGCCAGCAGTATGACGTTGCTGGAGATACTGTATGCATTCTGTGACTCTGACAATTGCAGTGATAGCAGATTTTGGGGCAAGAATTTCCAGCAGTATTTACTTACACTTAATACAGTGTTAATGCAACTTACTGTAGAGGTGTCTCTTCTCTAATTTACAAATACCTAGTAATTATGCCTCTGTATATTTTCTCTTTCCAACTATCTGATACATGAAAATGGATTCTTTATGCCTTTTTTTTTTTTCCTCAGCAAAACAGAAATACTTTGAGTTTTGCAGGTTGGGAAAATAACCCTCCAAAATCTACATATTAAATCTGTTTATAAACTGTAGGATCTAAATAATTTTTATGGCAGAAGTTATTGATATCCAAAACACCTTTTGAGAAACAGCTTTCTGAAAAAAAAAAAAAAAAAACCCAACCAAACACAACAATAAAAACCCCTTCAAAACCCACCTAGGAAGTGCTAGGACAACATAATCAAAACACTTCAAGTCCTTTATGATCATACTGATTACACAGAGGTGGTGATCAGCATCCAAGAATTAGGAGAGGAAGCTAAAGAGTAAAGTGAAGCTTTCTTATGCCCTACTACTGTTTGCGTTATTTATCGTTTGAATCAAGAAGAAGATAATCATAAATGGCAACTAGACATTTCACTGGCAAAACCCATTTGAATGACCTTCATTTTGCTAATGAAATTAATCAGCAACAGAAATATATGGCTTTGTTTAAAAAGGCAAAAGAAATGTGTGCCTGTTCATATTCCAGGAATATTGATGGAAACATCAAGTCTTTTTACTTATGTAGAACATGGTAGAATGATAGGTGCCATACTAGTGACATCAGGCATAAGATGGCCTTTAATAACAAATGTTCTTCAGAAACTTGAGATTTTTGGCCACAGAAGCATGACGAGCACTGACACAATAATAACAATTTCCAATACCTCCTCTCCTTTAGATATATTTCTGGAACACCACAAGAATGAGGAACTTTACTAGAACTGGAAGGTCCTGAAACTAAATTGGAAAGAAGGTAGTCTATCTTCTGGGAGTCTTAGGAATGCAAACAAACTGAACACATCAGATGCGAAACATGAACACAGTTCGATAGCAACTTCCACAGCAGCTTTAGCTTGAAAAGAAAATAACAGGGAGGCTTACTGAAATCAGAGATAGCCTTCATCAACACCAGGAGGATAAAAAATCTAATTAATCCAAGCCCAGAATACCCAATGACATGTGGTGGATGACTTCGAGGGTGCACAAGGTACAGACAGACATACTGAGGGCATTGCTTGCCTTTATGGTTTTAGCAGGATAAAAAGAGATCACTCTGGTGCGGATTACATTCTTACTTTTGAATGTTGATCCCCTCTCGCATTGTGAGCAAGAACAGAGATTAAAAAATAACACCACCTCTAGTATCACCAATAAAGGGTGGTAGTTTGTTAATTACTGAACAGTATAAATGAATACAAGTGATAAGAACTACAGACTGAAATGATTTATTTTGTGGATTTTGGAGGCTATTTACTCAAGTAATCAATACAAACCAAATGTTACCATGACAACTACCATATTACAGATGCAGTACTTTGCATAACCTCTGGGTTAAATGGACATTATTAATATTCACTTTGTTTAAAAAAACCTCGTCACTGCTTTGCCCTCTCTCAAAAAAAAAACCCTTAAAACAAGAAGTGAAAAAGTAAATTCTGTTAATTTTTTATACAGGTAAGGCAGCCAGCTTTCTACGGTGTATGTCTACGAATCCAGATTCTAATGCTTACCTGATTATTTGGGTTGAAGAGTCAGAATTGAGCAGGTCATGGCAATAGTCCTGCAGCATTTTTTTTCCAGGCCACTGGCTATAAAAACTGGTAGTGCTCAAAAATTAGTGAAGCAGCTCTCACGGAATCAGTGAGACTGAAGGCCATCTGGCCCGTTTGAAGGTGGATCCATCTCATCCTCAATATGAGTGGTTCCTTAGTGTCAACACACTCTAACACCACTATCCTTGTCATTAGAGTTATAGCCACAAAAACATCTTTCTTTGGGTCATCTCGATGTTATTTTCCTGGTTCACAGAATCACAGAATCATAGAATGGTTTGGGTTGGAAAGGACCTTAAGATCATCTAGTTCCAACCCCCCTGCCATAAGCAGGGACACCACACACTAAACTATGTCGCCCAAGGCTCTGTCCAACCCGGCCTTGAATGCCGCCTGGATTGGAGCATTCACAACTTCCTTGGGCAACCTATTCCAGTGCCTCACCACCCTAACCGTGAAGAACTTCTTCCTTACATCTAATCTAAACTTCCCCTGTTTAAGTTTAAAGCCATTACCCCTTGTCCTCCCACTACAATCCCTAACAAAGAGTCCCTCCCCAGCATCCTTGTAGGCCCATATTTTCAGCTACATCACTCCTTCCAAGTCACAGGTGGACGTGAAGCAGAATACTTATGGCATCTCAATTGGCACTGGGTATCAAAGTTTTAACAGTGAAATCTCACAACTAATTTTGAAGAAATGACTATAATTTTGACCAGTATCACTTGATTGTTCCTACCTCAATATTGTTTGTTTTCCATAAAGGTTTCCTGACTTACCTTCTTTTTATCACAACTGTGCTGTGGATGTCACCTGCTGCAGCAGCACCAGGCTACAAGCACATACACTACCTGCTTGATTCAGATACCATTTTCTAGTAAATAAGGGTAAGTTTCTCAGGACAGGGATCATCCCAGTGCCATGTCTGCATACAAACTGAATTGCAGATGTGGACTTCGGTGCATGATGAACAGCTTTCACTACCCTATACATAAATTCTAAGAGGAATGCACAACCCCCAAAAATAATAAGAATGGATAACATGCAGGTTAAAAGCCATTCATGAAGAATCAGTAAATGCTTGATAATAGGATTCTATCTGCATCCCATCTAAACCAGCAGGAGAATTGTAATTGGATTCTAAACGAAAGAAACAGTTCTGAGAATTACAAAAGTGGAAGAAAGCAAAAAAGAAAACTTAAAGTGTTAAAACGGCTCATTTTAATAAGAATGTGCAAAGTTCTGGAAACAGAATTGGGCTTGTGGCAGGAGAGTTAGCAGGCCGAATTTAAATGTTAATTTTGATCTGTAATGCAGAATACATTCGGTAATAAAGGTTAGATACAATTTTTTGTAGTAAGTATCCTGTCGCATGGTGTGATTTGTATTCTAATTAGTTTACAACCCTGTAGCCAGTCCATCTTACAAACAATTAGCTGAGAGATTTTCTTAGCCTAGCATTTGATAGGAGTACAATAATTTCTATCTTTTCTTCTTCCTGTCCTCTTCATTTCTTCCCCCACCTGTTAATAGCTTAAGAACAAAACCTAAAGGGCAAAAACATCCCGAGTTCTTAAATGCCATTAAAGAACACGGCTTACCAAGTACGAGCCTTTTTCTCCAAAACAAGTTAGCACTATCATTTCTCATATTACAACATCTGTGATTGATGCATATTAAGTAAGATCATTTTGTGCAGATATCAGTATAAAGTTTATAGTGCTAATAAAGGAAAAATCTGATTCGGTACTTTGTGTGAATCTGAGACATAAAGAATAGCATTATATTCTTTGAGCTAATTAATCCTTTCCACTGTTCTACCATTAATTGTCCATTGATATTTCCAGATCACAGAGCCTATGTTTTAAAGGTATTGTACTGTATGTGCTGTACCACAGCTGTTTGGCATTATTTAAAGAGGGAAACATATCTGCAAACATATACAAGACATCACAAAATACACTTTGAGAAGCAATTGCTTTAGGCTGTAACCTGACACAAGAAAATAAACTTATCCATGGTAAAACAAATTTAACAGGCATTTCACTCAGGATAAATTTGGCCTTATGTCTTAAGATGAGAGCAAGAATTACTTTAACTTAAAAAATTAAATACAGCTCTTGACAGAATATACCAAGTGAGAATACAGATGCTTTGTGAAGGCCTCTTCTGCCAAAGCAGATTCAAAAGAGAACAGGTACTGCCTGTGGTGTGCCATTTGCTGATGCTGTAAGCAAAGACTAAGTACAAAGCAGTCATAATCTTCCATAGTCAAGGTTGTTGTTCAATTTGTGTTTAAAACCACCTGTCATCATCAGAAGTACATACAAATCAAGTGCTTTAGAAATATACTGTTCTATTGAAGAGGAAAAAAAAAACCTAAACCAGTAGAAAAGAATTGCATACAAACCAAGTGCTTTAGAAATATACTGTTCTACTGAAGAGAAAAAAAAAAAACCTAAACCAGTAGAAAAGAATTAACAAGACCATGAAATGAGAACACCTTTTAAAGCTGCTGATAATTATTTAAATATATTTTAGGGCAGAGACAAAAATAGAACTTGGCCATACTTGCTGATGCAATTTTGTAATTAGAGTTTCAGTCTTTTCCTGATACTTCTTGAGGTATCCTCATAGAATCATTGTGGTTTTATTTCATGAAATCTCATTAGTAACACACAATTGGCCTGTAATCAAAGTTTATTCTTATTAGGTGCAAACCATGTTTTGTGAGTCGGGGTTGGCTAGAAAACATGAATTCCAAGTTTAAACTAGTCGTACACACTGGCTCTTGCCAATAACTGTACCAAAACATTTGTGACTATAATTGATTTTGAAATAAAGAGCAAACAACTTGTGGGTTCTTTAATTAATGGACTGATTCTGTGTTGAGTTACTAATATTTACAGTGCTACTCACTGTGCAACTCTAAGTTGCAGAAAGTTCTTAAGAATATAGTTCTCACGTTTTTAAGCAAAACCATCAGAGTATATGGATTTTGTGTGTGTGTATATATATATATATACAAGAGTGAAAGTGAGAAAACTCGTGGATTAAGGCAGTTTAATAGGCCAAGCAAAAGCCACATGTGCAAGCAAAGCAAAACAAGGAATTCACTGACCTCTTCCCACCAGCAGGCAGAGGTCCCGCCATCTCCAAGAAAGCAGGGCTCCATCATACATAATGGTGACTTGGGAAGACAAACCCCATCACTCCAAATACCCCCTGCTTCATTCTTCTTCCCTCAGGCTTTATACGCTGAGAATGATGCCATATGGCATGGAATAACCCTTTGGGTCAGTTGGAGTCAGCTATCCTGGCTTTGCCCTCCTCCTGACTTCTTATGCCTACTCACTGGCTGGGTAGTGTGAAGAGTAGAGAAGGCCTTGGCTCTGTGTAAACACTGCTCACCAATAACAAAACATCCCTGCGTTACCAACACTGTTTTCAGTGCAAATCCAAAACACAGCTCCATACAAGCTACTGTGAAGAAAATTAACTCTATCTCAGCCAAAACCAGCACGTACTCTTTGCAACATGTTTTAAGTTATAAATGGCCATTAAAATCACAACTTTCCCTGACATGGTAAGCTGTAACAGCTCCCTTGGAGTTCTCCAATCTGCTGTGCCAATTACCTCTAAATGAAGGTGCTTAATCTTATTAAGAGCAGAATAAGAAAGCACTGAAATGAAGAATTAGTCTAGCCTTTTACTTATCCATGGATTACGACATTTGTCTTTCCAAAAAAGTACTAGAAATGAAAGTGAATATATTAAGGAAACAGGCAAGTATTATACAAAGCAAAGTTGCACTGCACAGTATTATGACCTCCCACTCACTCTCCATGTAGACTTTATGACAGTAAAATAATGCTACTAGCGCAATCAAATCACTGGTTTACCCAAAAGACAGGCACACATGGTAAAACTAGGAATTTAAACAGAGTTCAGAGCAAGAAGCAGCACATAAAACTTATCCGTAGAGGACTGTCTCTAGGAGGCAATTATAACAAGAATACGTAGGGCTTATCACAACTTTTCCTCTTTCTCTCTGCTTCTGACAGTAATTTACTACATGCTTGTACAAACCCCGGTGGATTGGCTCATTTGTGCTGTAACACAAAGAATTTGAAACAAATTCTATCCAAGAACTCCACAATTCAAAAGCATGAGGGGTATAATCTCACTTTTTGGTACTTTTTTGAGACATTTGCATTGTAAGCTGATGAAAAAATGAGACAGGTAGCACCAACCTGAGACTAGTTAGGGGCAATAGATGGCCTCCTCGAGCTATGGTGCCTATTGTACATAGCAATCAGTGCTTCTAAGAGTATTGATATGCGTACATCCAACGGCAGCTCTGTTGCAGCCTTCAGTGGAGCCAACTAAACCTACAGAGGGTATATGGATGCAAAGGGGAACCTCTGGTTCCTACTTGATCCTATCCTGATTAGAATAAAACAACTTGAGGAACAGGAAAAGGAGGGAGGTAGTAACAGCTCTTCCCACATGGCTGGACATAATTTGTCTCATGACTTGAATAAGAGTACATTTCTGTGTGATTATGAAATTTAGCCATATGATTAAGCATCAGCAAACCACCTAGCGCCTATTTCGCTTTCTCCTACCCACCCTACCTCCCCAGGAGAAATGAAAGCAACATGACGAAAGCTCAGAGCTTACTTTGTTATTTTTTACCATTCTTCAAACTTAGCATTGATTATCAGGCACTTTCTTTTCAGGTGCAAACCCAGTGAAAACATACTTTGTCTTAAGCAGAAGGTAATCCCAGAAAACTGAACACTTCAAATGAAAGAATTCTGTGCTATAAATAAGGCTTGTCAAGCTGGAGCTCAGATGATCTCCCAGCTGGCAAAAGGGTCATATTTATATAGTCCATAGAACATAATTAAGTGAAAGCTTGAAGAGAATTAGTTATATATAAGGGAAGAATTCTCATTCCCATTCTACTAACCTACGTCAGAACATATGGGTTCCAACAGTGTGACCTTTCCTTACTTAAACTAGTGCAAAAATATGAAGTTATGCCATTTAACAGCATGAACACATCAATGTAAGTCACACTGCAGAGAAAATTCAGGGCCTGTAACTCTAGTTCTGCTCATGTTAGGCCCAACTATGCTCTCTTTTTTTGGCTGTGTACAAGTGTGCACTGGCAAGTGCTCATCTACTGCATACTGAAAATCAAAAAGACTATTTCCACCCTGAAATAAAAACAAATCATATACTCTATTCCAGATTTGGCAGGCTTCTCTATAAAGAGACATAGAAAATTGGGAGTTGTTTAAGCCACATCCCACAAATTATCTTGTATGCTCAAATGCCAAGCTGTATTTTGCATGAGTCACTGACTATCTGGATTTATTTAAAGATGTTTTTCTCCGGTTGGATTTGTAGCCAAAGTCCATGCACTTTTCCTTCTGCTACATGAAAAACCTTCACCTTCTCACACAAGCCACATGGGAAACAATAGTTCAAAAATAAAAGAAACAAAGAACTGAAAAAACCCACACAATTACTGCAAAGTAGCAAAGTTGAGAAAGAATTATGTCATTTATAATTACTGACACATGCTATCTGCATGCTTAGATGGACACCAGGATACCCCAGTGACACCATTCACATACCGAGCTGAAAGGCATCCACTTTCCTCAAATTTATGGGAAATACACAGCCCACACGTATTACTATTTTTACATTTCCCCTTTCCCTTTGTCTCTTTGGCTACTCTGATCCTTCTTGGTATTGGCAAGACACCTATAGTCTGTGTTCGTACTTCAGGTGCTGAGCAAGGTGAGCTAACATGAAGCTACTCTTTTTGTTTCTTGACCTAGTTTCAGTGTGATACAGGAATGGGAGGGCTTAGCCCCAGACTATCCCCTTTGGGACCTTATCAGCTGTTGCAGTTCATAACAGTGGCTATGACAAGACCAAAGCTGGTGACTAGTCAGCCAGATAATTAAGCAGCTCACTGGGAAGCCCACAGTCCCTTCTTTTGCTGTTCCCAGAGGAACATGGGTGTAGCAGAGAAAGTAGGCTCATGTTTTCCATGCTTTTTGAATATAATCATTGGCAACACTTAAAACCTGTGACTTTTTCTAGCTCATCACTAAAGCTTAAGAAATGATACAGACACCTCAGGAGAATACTTTTATGCTATCTCCTGAACCAAGCAGTTTCAGCTCATTGGGATTCAAGTAATTAAATGCTCGAGCAACCCCTGCAACTCACGACGAGAATGCATGGACACACAGTCAAGTACAAAGTGAGCAAGGCAAATACCGTTCCAGCTTCTGCTCTTCCCCATCTGATAGTCACTTTGGTCATTCTTTACTGCCCACTTGAGATATTTACTATTAAAGAAGGAACACTGATGAATTATCTTTACGTCTGGTGATACTGTTGAACTAGATCAGACAGATCAGTATTTTTTTGCTTCGGCAAACTTAATTCTCAACCCAGGAAAATACTGAAGTTACACTGCCGTAAGACAAAGCTCCAATGCATTGGGATCTGTGAATTTGCTGCAGAAAGATACACCCTGGCAGCACTGCTTGATCTAAACTTTGAATAGCAACATTGAAAGTACACTTTCACAAGGTAGAGTCACTTGTCCATTAAAGGTTGAGATGTGTTTCTAAGACAGAGAGAGAGGAAGAGGACACGACAATTTTACAAATGAGATTTTTCAGGAAAAGTAAAATTTTCATTTTCAGAAATTTCAAAGTATAACATTTTTTTCCCAGTCAAAAACATGAGACACACCACCAGGATCAAATGTTGCTAGAAAATTCTTCCAAGGGCTGCTGCATTTTTGGCAAGAATCTTAAATATAGCTGCATCAACCTGTGCTCCCAAAGGCTGCATTTAGGCACTTGTTTGCTCTGAAGAGTGCTCGGCATGCAGCCTCTCAACATGATTTCTTGTAGGTGCCTGGCACCACAGCAAACCAGACAGATGTGTAATTACAGCCTAGGGAGATCCTCTTTAGGTTGCTTCTTTAGCAAGTCTTGGCCTTTATCCTTTCTTGCAGGTAAGAAATCTTGTCCTTTTCTATATTAGTTTGGAAACATTCACCCTTTCTCTTCCCATTCCCAAAACTAATATATTCATATACCATTAAGTAAAACAAATTGGGTTGGTTTGTTTGGGTTTTGTTTGTGGTTTGCTTTTTTTTTTTTTGAAGATTATATATACTGTAGTAAAATAATGTGCAATACATATATAATATTAGGTATCATTAGGACTATATACACATTATGACAGAATGTTTCAAGACAAACCTTCCTTTTCTTACAGAGATGGTTACAGCTAAAGGAAATGCCAAAATGTTCTTTCCCATACCTCAATATTTCCAGCCACTAACTGGAGACATGACAAATTTAGCCTCTGCGACCATCCAAGTCTTGGTACTGATTATTGACATGCCTGCTGATCTAATATTCAGGAAATACCAAAAGCCTAGAGTTTTTTTAGTACTCCTTTTTTTTCCGTTTTCAAGATGAAGTACTGTTTCATTGGAAACTAAAGTTTTAGTTAATCTGGTAATTTGTTTTTAAACATTTAATCAATTAATTTGAAGATAAAATAGTTTAAAAACTACTAATAATGAAAGATTGAAATATTTGTATCAAAACAAGTTAAAAAATGTTTTAAATTTTATTTCTTCACCTTCCTTCTTAATTCTCCACTAAGTTTGGCATAAATCTAGGAGGAGTTCCAGTGTGCTTGTATATGGGGGTTGCATTTGCATTTCTTTGCTCTAAAATAATAGAAATAGAAAACCAGAAATAACTAATTAATGTAGAAACTCTAAATTTCTCCATCATGACAGGGACTGTAAGATGACAGATTAAGAAGCAACGTTCAGGTAAAATAGCTTTACATTGCTCCTTATGGTACTTATGCTGATATATTTATTCAGATTTAGCAGATTATGACATAAAGGTTTTCTAAGACAACAGGTAAATGCAGACCCCCCAAAGTTTAACACTTATCAGTGCCCCTGCCCTTTTTGAACTCGTTTATATGCAGACATCCACAGAAAATATATGGCAATGTTCACCACAATTTATGCTTAGTGAAAAAGCATTGTCACTTGCTTTAATCTTATTTTCAAGTCATTTCAATGGATGTCCCCTACTTCTTGTATAACAACTAGGTATTGTTACCTATACCCTTGCCGCCCATTAATTAATAACTTTTTAGGCCATACCTCCACTTCAGCTACTTGTTTTCCACGATAAAGAAGCCTAGTCTTTTTAATCTTTTCTCATGTGGAAGCCGTATTAGCCTTACTGTTCTCCACATCCTGTTTTAAGTACTAATTCTCCCTTTCTGAGATGGGGCAAGTGCCATGTCTCACAGCATTCAAACTCTTGGTATGCTAGAAATATACATAGTAGTGTAACTTGCAGCTTGTTGACTTTTCAGAATCTCAGAGTTTCATAGTAACCTAAGGTACCTCCTAGAGTTCATCAGGGCTGCAAATGTGAGTAAATACACATACATATACAGAAACATACACAAAACTGGAAATACCTACTACTTAGCAAGTACTGAAACTGTTCCCTGCCACTGCATTATTTAATTGCTCAGAACAGAATGCATCTTTACAGCCAGCTTGGTATCATCATTTTTAATTTCACAATTCATCCCTTTCTCCAAGTCCAAACTACACTTGCATATTAAGCACCGTACGTCCCAGACACGGGATCTGGGACCTCACTGATAATGAATTTCCATTATAAAACCTACCTTCTTAATTATTTATCAGCCAACAAAGACACCTCCTAATGATAATTTCCTGGTTTTCAGGAAGCCCTGTCTTTCAGGTCTTTTTTACATAACTACGTAAATTACATTGACGGTATCATCTGTATCTGTCACACAGAGGTAGAAATGGCTTCCTCTTTCAAAAAAACCTATAGACTTTCATTTGCTGCGTCATATTTATTCATGGGTCTTCTAATTAATTCTCTTTATTTCATAGCTCCTACCAATTTTATTCTCATGGAAATGTGATTTACTTGTTTATATTAACCAGTATTGCTCCGGAGTTCTTTTTTAAAGTTTCTGTCATACTTGTCACTTTTCTTTCCTTGAGTACCGAGGATGATACAAAAAATACACTGCAAACCACAGTTAGCAGTTCACCAGTTTCATATTCATGGGTGAATGATATCTGGCCCTGGCAATTTATTCCTATTCATTTTTTAAATTTGTTTTAAAACCTTTTTAGTGAGGTTTCATCTCAAGACAGCTTCTCTCCCCCTCCCCTGTAATGAGAGGTGCCTTCTGCTGTGGAGCTCCTGATCTGTGACACAAGCTGCCTTGAGCTGTGACAAGCACATTATCTATACATGAAGCAGAACTTTCTAACTCAGCAGAAGCTGGGAGCTGCTGTCTTCCTGTGGCCACCTGTTTGGCAAAATCCTGGCTTTCTGTGCTGAGTTAACCCTGGCCAGCAGCTAAGCTCCTGACCAGTCAGTCAGTCATTCCCTCCCCTCCAGTACGATGGGGGGAAGAATCAAAGAACAAAGGTTGAAAACTCATAGGTGAAGATAAAGACAGTTTCACATATAAAGCACCATACAGGCTGCTACGGAGAAAACTAATTCCATCCCAAGCAGGCATGGTGCACTTGTGTAGAAGACAGCAACTCCCAGATGCCAGAAGAGGTCAGGGGCTGCCCTGTCTGTGCAGGACACCCACAGCTCCACAGTCAACCTACCACAGGACACAGCTGAGCCCATCAGCCAAGCTGGTGGTGTCTCAAGGGAGACACACTTAGGGAAGGGCAGAAAATGATAGAGAAGGAACAAAAAAGGTGTGGGAAACAACTCTGCAAGCACCAAGATGAAAAAAGGAGGATGGAGCAGAGCTTCCTCTGCAGCCCTTGGAGAGATCATGCTGGAACAGATCGATATTCACAGTACAGGCCATGAAAGACACCATGCTAGAGTGATGAGTACTTCCTGAAGGAACTATGGTCTGCAGAGAGCCCACACTGGGACAGATTTATCCTGAAGGACTGCAACCCATGGAAAAGATCCACACTGGAGCAGGGGAAAAGTGTTACTAAAAGGAAGCAGCAGCAGAGAGGAACTGTTATGGATCAACTGTAATGGCCTAACCCCTGATACTGCTTGGAAGAAGAAGTAGTTAGACGAGTGGGGAATGAAGGAGTGAGGTTGAGCCTGGGAAGAAGAGATGGGGTGAAAGAAAGATGTTTTAGCTTTTGCCTTTGTTTCTCACCATCTTACTACAATTTAATTGGCAATAAATTAATTTTCCCCATTAACTAATATTTCTTTGTTAATTAATTAAGTCTGTTTTGCCTGTGACAATAATTGGTAAGTGATCTCCCTGCCTTTATCTTAGCCTATGAGCTTTTTTCCCCCTTCTATTTTTTATTCCCTGTCCTCTTGAGTAGGGGGAATGAGAAAGAAGTTGGGTGGGTGACTGGAAGCCAGCCAAGGTCAACCCACCACAGTTGTACATCTTTGTGAGGACATTTCAGCATGAAGAAGGTGGTTCATACTTTAGTTCTGCCCCAAAAGGCTAAAGTCAGGGATACCTTTGCACCAGGCTTGACTCACAATAGTTTACCCAGAGTCCTTCAAGGTATTCCAGCAGGTTTAGGATTAGCTTGGTTATTCCCTCCCTCATTTATCTTCATTACTACCCAGGAACAGAGCTGCACAACAGAGAACCATGTGCTATGATGCACACATGAGCTGCAAACAGGCAGGGCAGAGCTGCTGGCTGGACTACAAAAGACCAGCCTCAGTCTGACTGAGAACTCCACTGGGAATTACAGCTCGCAAATCATGAGGAAGGAAAGCTTGGCTATAGTACAGTTCAACACAAAACATCAAATAAGCACTCTCTTCATTGTCACTGTCAGTCACATGAGACTTGGGAGGTCTGTTTATGAGACCTTGTCCACCACAGCAGGCACAGCACTCAGGGCTGACTGGGCTGAAACAAAGCCTGCTATTGAGGAAGGCATGGAGTAAATAGCCCTCAGGCAAAACTGTGACTATATCCGCTTCTCCCTCCCTTTTGTTTTCCTCACTAACTCGGACAGACCAGGAGGCAAAAAACCTTTGCTTGTCTGGCGTTAAAAGTGTGGAGAACTCAGGAGCATGGGTTCCTGAAATGGCAGGCTTATGTGCTCAAACGGGCCTGGGTGTTGAGCTGTGTGGTGTAGCTCACTTGCAGGAAGGCCTATAAAGGACATTTTGTCCACAGCTGGTTCCCACAAGTGGGGTGCTGTGGCTTGCAGAACGAAACAAATGATACCCCACCAGTACCTTTGCAAACTGGAGTCCCTACCTGGGCTTTGTCCCAAGGAGAAAGGGAACAAACAGCCAGAACTCTGAGCCCCTACCTTGCACAGCAACAGTGCACACGTTTTTTTGCTGTGAAACTCATTTCACTTCTATGGGAACGTAGGCAGAGAAGGAGCTGGTGTCCATTCCGGAAGCATGTAATTACAAAGAGGACAAACGTAATACCAACTTTCAGCACTCATTGTGCTCAGTAGAATATTTTGACCCCACGTATCGCTGGATTATCAAGGTCTAGCTTTTTATGCTGACCCTTTATCACCCCAGTCACAAAACCAAAAGCAGACTACAAGCATTATTGCAGCAAATATGAGAAGAAATACATTTCTTGCACAGCTATCAGAAACCCTCTCCCTTGCAGTAGGACAAAATCCAGCTTTCAAAACTCTGATGCATATATGTTGCCAGTATAATGATCTTGTCACATGCAAAAAAGAGACCAGGAAATTATTTAAAATGCCATAAACTTCCTCAGAACAGGTTTTCTGCTGATATGCCCGTCTCCCTGAAGTGCTCCCCATGCTCTTTCTGAAATATTCATTGCCCTAATGATTTCTTCAGGCACTGCTCCTGTACATAAAGATTAGTTCCTCCTATCAGGGAAGAAGCAATTCCAAGGGAACTGTTATGGGAGAAACCCACAGGATCCAGAAATGCATGCAAAAAATGTTTTCTTTTCTTTCTCTGCACCTAAGGAGTTTTTAACCTTTACTTTCAGATGTGGAGCTGTTACTGTTATCCATGTGTTTACAATTAAAAAAAAAAACCAAATTCCCAGTTTCTTATTTTTCTACATCTCTATTTTACCCAGTATCTTCCTTATTTCATGCACTTGTATTGTGCCCTCACTACACTGCAGGGCTAGATGCACTAGAATTCACATGATCATCCATTCTCTAGACACTTCTGCAGCTCTCAAGGCAATTAAAAAAGTGTTTCATCTGTCATTTAAACTGAATCCTTTTCCACCACAATGTTTGCTTGCAAGCTCATTGTGGTTTTAGGAATTAATTTCTCAACACCTAACACCTTTAGTACATGGTAGCTGCTCTGTAGTATAGCTTGCTAGAAAAGAGAATTTTTACTAACTACAGCAATGGAAACCTCAGAGTGAAAGCGTCCAGTCTTTGCTCCCATGTGTTTCTGCTTGGTGCTGCAAGAACTGTGACTCAAGAGGATCATGTTCCATTGTGAGCCTTGAAGACTGTTCCTAGAGTTGAAACATTTCAGAACAAGAGAACTTCCACTCCATGTGCATCTGTTAAGACTTCTGCACACTTAATTTTCTGAAATGTAAACAAGTAAGTGGCCCTCATTAAGACCTATTTCAAGTAACGATGTACTCAGTCCTGCACAGTGCTGTATTATCTTGTATTGTAAGGGCTATCAAAATTCATTTGTGGGATGAACCCCTGAGTGCAGTAGAAAGCATGAAGAGTACAAGAAAAACATTTGGTAAATGGTGGTCCAGTATGAATTTGGACTTTCCTTACCCATAAAGGGTTGTGAGCTAAAGGAAAGGCACATATACCAGTACCAGACATCTTGCTCTGTGTTTCAGTAACAAACACAGGAATTAGTCTACTCCATGCATTTCAAAAACACTTCGGATAGCTTACGATGAGAAGAATACAAGCCAGACCTTGAACAGAGGGAGCCAACTCCCAAACGGGCACATTCAAATAATAGTCTTCCGTATGTTTACCAAAACAAGGGAATGGATATTTGCCTGCTCCTACCATTTCTCCAGGGCTATGCTGTATCATAAGTAATATTTTGAGGATCTATTAAAACACCACAAAACACAGAAATTCTATACAACATGAAGGACCTCACTTAGTATTACAAGTTATTCTCAATTAATTGAAATATGAAGAATAAATAAAAGCTAAAACCCCACTGATCTCATCTCAAATGATGCCAGCATATGCAAAATGAACTGAAAAGAGTAAGAAGAAATATAACAGACAGCTAAAAAAACACTAAGAAAAAACAAATCTGATTTTGAAATATAAACTATTTTCCCACACCAAAAATTCACCCGAGACCTGGAAATTACTAACACCCTCTATTGCCCCAAACTTGACAGATTAATTCCATTAAAATTTCAATTAGTTTAAAACCTCTCATTCCCCCTGAAAATACAGATATTAAACATTTGATCAATATTCATATTTGACAACAACTGAGTGAATTCATTTGGAAATGTACATTTGAAAATGTATTTCAAGGTTTTTCCTATTGTAACAGAAAGTTAATTTTAAAACATTAATTCCAGAAGAAGACAATACCCAAGTTTAAAGCCTTAGGTAAAAAAAAAAAAAAAAAAACCCAACCCAAACTAAAACCTGTACTCAGTATGAAAGAAAGAAAAATATATATCTTTTGTATATTAGGAAGCAAAAAGAATGTCAGATGAGGAAGCAGACCATTATTAACCACTGATAGAAAAATCAGAAGTAGTGGTAAATAAACATTCTCCTGCCAATTGGAATCATAACTGGTATAAAGCAAGAGGAGGTTTCCACATGTAATGAAATGTTATGGAAAGAACAGCAAGTTTAATACACGGATGGAAAAAAATGAATTATCATTAACATAACAGGAGAATATGATGTGGTAGCAGAATCTGTCACCCTTTAAAAGGAATATGTTTTGACCTGACTGGACTGAATGTTTTCAAGAAAATAGCTGAAGAGTTTGTCCTCACAAAGAAAGGACCTCATCTTCAATCAAAGGTCTGAATCAATCTGAGAAAGTTTTAAAGGATTTAGAAAGTCAACATCAAGTTTTGATGTTAGAAAAGGGTTTTAATAAAGAGATTGCTGGGGAAACTAAACAAACACTGTCTTGATTCAAACCTTACACAAAAATAAAAACCACTTCACTCAAGATTCTATAGCATCAACAACAGAAATTCAGGTTAAAAATACAATTGATGCTAGTCATGAAAAGTGGGTCTTGTTAAAAGATACAGTTCTGTTATCTCTTTCTGGGCTTGATTACATCTCCAGTTTATATGGCAATGTCATCGATGGAATAAACCAGCATTTCTTAAAAGCGTTTAACTTCTTTCTACTTCCATCTTGGCAAAATTTTTAACAACAAAAACAAACAAAAATTAACAAGGAACAATAGATGGAATAAGAGCTCTAAAAATCATGTTTGGTTATAGGGCATAAATACATTATTGAAAAAGTCCAGTAGAGATCAATCTGTCACCCAAAATTATTCAGTAATTTTATCAGCAGTCTAGGTGATGCCGAGTGATGTCTGCAGATAGCACTGAAGGTTACAATATAGTAAGTAACAATAAAAACAATTTCCTACTACTGAAAGGTGTGAATTGACTGGTTAGGGTGCTGTCAAAGCAACAGTGTGTATTAGTATGGCAGAACACAAGCAAATGTACTTGGTAATAAGGAATGAAGATTTTACCCTGCAGGGTAGTACAGTTTGTTCCAGAACACACCAATCAAACAAAGTCTACTGAGTCACTGTAGGGAATAACTTGGATGTGAGCTCTAGTGTCAATAATACAGTTAAATGGATTAGTTGTTCCTTAGTTATATAAAATGGGAATACACCTATCACGCTAATTTGAAATTTCCAGGAAGACTGCAGCACAAGTATAGAGAAGAGATTCAAAGCAGCCCTGCGGAGAAGGACTTGGGGGTGGTGATTGATGAGAAACTCAACATGAGCAGGCAGTGTGCACTTGCAGCCCAGAAAGCCAACTGTATCCTGGGCTGTATCAAAAGAAGCGTGACCAGCAGGTCAAAGGAGGTGATCCTGCCCCTCTACTCTGCTCTCGTGAGACCTCACTTGGAGTATTGTGTCCAGTTCTGGTGTCCTCAACATAAAAAGGACATGGAGCTGTTGGAGCAAGTCCAGAGGAGGCCACGAGGATGATAAGAGGACTGGAGCACCTCCCGTATGAAGACAGGCTGAGAAAGTTGGGGCTGTTCAGCCTGGAAAAGAGAACGCTGCGTGGAGACCTTATAGCAGCCTTCCAGTATCTGAAGGGGGCCTACAAGGATGCTGGGGAGGGACTCTTCATTAGGGACTGTAGTGGTAGGACAAGGGGTAATGGCTTTAAAATTAAACAGGGGAAGTTTAGGTTAGATCTAAGGAAGAAGTTCTTCACAGTGAGGGTGGTGAGGCACTGGAATGGGTTGCCCAAGGAAGTTGTGAATGCTCCAACCCTGGAGGTGTTCAAGGCCAGGCTGGACAGAGCCTTGGGCGACATAGTTTAGTGTGTGGTGTCCCTGCTCATGGCAGGGGGGTTGGAACTAGATGATCTTAAGGTCCTTTCCAACCCTAACTATTCTATGATTCTATTTGGAAATTGCCTAATTTATGCACAGTGAATCCAGCGCTTTTTGGAAACTTCATAGTATACCGTTATTTACAAGTGTGTCTTGTATCTTTGTAGTCTATACCCAGAATTCATATATTCTTAGGAAGCAATGGGATTACTCCAAGTCATTTCTCCATCCATAGCATGTTCATGCTTGGATATTTGAACATGTGGTAGCTGTTACGGCTTTCTGTGTGTACCTTACAGCTGTTTGCAGTATGGCTAAAATCCTCCATTTAGAACAGAGCTGACTCATGCCTGTAAATCCTGGTCAAAGAACAAGTTCTGAAGATTTGCCAGGACAGGATTTCCAGGCTGGAAAAGAATATATAACCAGAGAAACAAAACAGAACTCAGTACCTAGCCTCCTTGCACCCAGTGAACTGTAGACCTGGGAGACATGAGAAGATGAAACAAAATTAGAAAAGACTTTTTGCCTCTAAGGGCAAGATGTCTACAAGTGGCAGAAGGATAACCATGTCCCACCATTTGGCGCCTGCACTCCAAGGGGAGATTTTACTAGAGTTCTAAGAAAGGTCCCCCAAATGACTGAGAAAGGCATTGTCCTAAATTTAGTCCATTTAGTTTACTATGGAGAAGAATAAGTATAAAGCATCCCAGTGTTTGCAGAGCAAATATACTTTGAAGTAACCTGCATAATTGCAGTAACAGAATTTACCCACAATACATGAGCTGAAATAGCTAAAAATTCAATAAATTAAATATCCAAATAAAGTACAGTTTCCATGTATTAAGAGCTAATAACAATTTAGCTTGGAAGATGACAGACTCACTCTTGCTTAGAGTATTTAAATAGGATCCAATATACTTTAATGTAATCTTTTGAAGATGGCTGTGTTGTATGTGTGTAAGGAAGCTGGGAATGGTGGCAACTTTACTGGATTAAATAATTCAACTAGAATGTAGTGTGAACCATGCAGTTTCACATGGCCAAATTCAGAACTTTCCTGACTTTAACTGTGACTTCAGTAATAACTTCTTTGTTGTGTCCTTAACAGTTGAACCATGCTGTAACAGAAGAGAATCTAAGCTAATCCTGAATTTAGTGGTAAAGGCACATTTCAATTACCCCAGTAGATATGACAGCACCAAGACTTGTTAACCATTCTCATTTTCATGACCATAATATTGCAAATACCGTGGGAAGCAAATCAAACCCCCTCTTACCTGACAAGTAAAAAGAGTGACTGGTAATAAACCATGGCACTGTTCAAAATGATGAGCTGGTTCTTGCATTGTAATAAATCAATGTTACTTCATTGGCAATGAAGTCTTTTGGATTTATGCCAGGCAAGGTTCTGACCAGCGTGTAGTGTTTTGAAATCTGGAGAAACCACTTCTCTCGCTGCAATATATCCCTTCGTCATAAAAACAGTAAAACATTCAGAAAGGTTACTTAATACGTTGTCAAAGTAAATGCATCTCTGTAAATCAGAGTCAGCATAGCTATGTCTCAGGTGATACTAGTGTTGCTAAGGTAACTACTAATTTCCACCCTAGAGTAAATAGTAACATAAAACTGATGGCTTATTCAATTTTATGTGTTAGACTCTGGGGCAGAGCATGTCTTTTATTTCCTCCTGTGACAGTGACCCTAGTTCAGGTTGTGCACCCCCTTGGCTGCTTAAATTCAGAGGTCACCTTTATCGCCTGCCAAAAAAAACTATCAAGGTAAAAGCCAGCAAATCTGATCCTTCTGGTCTGCCACTTTCTCATATCTTTTGCTTTTTATTTTGTGTCAGGTTATGAGTCAAATTTCTTGACTCACACACTGAAGCTTAGAAACAGCATCTCGGAAATACCGTGTAGCTGGTTTCTAAGTAAAGGCACACATCTGCTATCAACCCAGTTTTCTCACTTAATTTGAATCCCTGATAAGTAAACCCACTTGTCATTTCCTTTTACACTTGCTGGAATCTCTGCTGGGCAGCTGTTAGTATCTTGTTGAAAACACACCGCAGTACTTATACGTTTATTGGAACTCCTCTAAAACTACCATTTCAAGTGGGAAGTGGTTAGTGGCAATAGCAGTTTAAACTATTCCTTCCCCTCTCTTACGGTGCATTTTGCTTCCTACTGTTCTAGCACAATCATTCGCTAGCCTGTGCTACTGCTCTGATTAGGATTCTCTCTTAAAAATGAAAAAAGCTTTCCCTGACTGCCTTTTTATTAGCCCAAATCAATTCCTTGATTAGGTTGAAAGAATGGCCCTATAAAAAGGCATCATAACAAAACTGAGGATGTTTGTGTGCATGGCAACAGGAAAATAGGGGCATATGAGGGTAAGGTTAAGGAAAATCAGGTACGTAAATTCAGTTTTACTTCTCACACTTAGGTATCCCAAAATAGCAACACATATTTTTGAATTCTGCATTTACCATTTCTTTCCTCACTTAAGAAGGTGCTAAACTGTAGCTTTCATATTTAGTTCTTGCCTCAGCTTTAGATTACAATGGTTTGAATATGCCTATAATGCATACTCAGAATGAACTATTCTGATCTAATATACCTGTAACTAAATTCAAACATATCCTTTGAATTTCATAGGGCAACATCAGTTTACACCAGCAGAGAAACTAACTGAAGTAGGTACAACTTACTAGGGCAACAACCATTCGCACACCTGTTAGGACTGTTGAAATAAAAAATTCACTGGCCTGTAGCTGCTACGTAAAATTACTTTCGAATACTATCAGTTTATAAGAGGTTTAATCTCAATTTGGAAATGCAATGCAACGTCGGGGGGGGGGGAATCAAGCCTGATTTCACAATAAAGAAAACCTTCATGTCATTTGCAAAACAAAAAAAGAATGCTTTATGAAATATCCATAGACACACTGCCTATGATTGACAGAAAAAACAAAAGCATATCTTTTTGGTTTATTTCATTTTCCGCTAATATAAACGAGATAATTTTCTATCTATAGAATTAAAGTTATCTGACCTAAATTCCTGAATTTCATACCTATTTTTAGCATAGTTGCATGAAAGAGACTTAAACTAGTTATTTATATGTTCACATCTATACAATCGTCACTTGTGGGCTGCTTATTCAGAGAACAAAAGAACACACAACATACTTAAAGAAATGGTGTTGACATCTTGTCAGATGTCCTGTTTTCCTCTGGAACAGAGAACTAACCATGGTCTCACACTGAAGGTGTAATCCTGTAAGCATTGAACTGCAACAGTGGAAGTGTGGGATTGAAAAACTTTCTCATGAGATTCAGAAAATGTTTAAGTTTTAGATCAGAAAATTATTGCTTTTGGGAGAGACCGATCCCCATTTCAACCCCACATGGGAAATCAGTGATTGAATGCAACATCTTTATGTTTGTGAGAAAATATCATGGACTCTCTCAAGGAAAACAGCTAAGCAAACTGCCTTTAGTTTGTTTAGCGTTCAAGAGTGCCTGAGGTCTGTGAATCAATTAAGGATTCCAGAAAGCTTCCAGGAGGCAGAAGGGCAGGGAGTTTTTATTTGCACAGCCCCACTGCACTCTCAAATCTTTTCTTGAATGGTCGTTTTCTCTTCCTTAGTCTTTGAAATCTAAACCAACACTACAGATGATTTTATTAAGTGGACAGATGCCCTTAACAAGCCAGACTGGAATCATCATTCCGTTCGACATAAATTTATGGAGCAGTTGTCAGATGGTAATGACTTTCAGTCATCACCGTGTCTGAATCTGACGCTGTGAATTGTGTAATAATAGGCTCGATGTTGCATTACTGGTTTCCTGAGCCATGTAGTGTCCTGCATCCATCTTGGAAGGAATAGATCTCAATGTTCCTAACAAAATGTTACAAAATTAAGATTCTTCTTTCAGTGCCCATCTAACGTGTACAGACTGAACAATCAGTTAAGTTTCCTGTGGTCATGACTGACTTTGGTAAAGAAATTTCGAACATAAATCCTCTTTCTCTTTCTTTAGTAATTTTAATGATTAGCACAGTTAAAATATCCTTTCTTTAAAGAAAAAAAAAAAAAGAAAAAAGAAGTGTAGAGCAATGGTTTCCATCTATGCAAAGTGACTAGAATGAGGGGCAGACATAGCAGAATACAAAAAAGACGACATTTGGCAAATTCGTCAGGCTTATGGCCATACTGCCAGCAAGAAAATGGACACAGATGTTTGCATCATGTGCTGAATTTTCTGGAAAACAATTCAAAAGAACAGTTTCCTATTTCTCAAAGCAAATAAATTAGGAAGAGTGTATTTAACTCTAACCTCATTTTATAGTGCAAATATTTTATACTGTACGGACAGCCAATGATTTTATGCAGTATTGACCTATCATACTGTAATATTGGCATAAGCAAGATTTTTTTTATTAACATAATGTCTTTTAAATTAACTTATTTTGCAAGTTCACCTTGATATTCATGTCTTACGGCATACTTTAAAAGTTATGCAGAAACAAGTCACTATAAACACTCTTTTACTGCAAACTTACCTATTAGCTTCCTGTCTGGTTTTGCTTCAGAGCCTGTAAAAAGCTACATGTTTACTCCAAGTGGGCAATAGTATTGTGTTTGTTTGTTAATGTACAGATATATAGAAACAAATGCATACTGCCAAGTGCACACTAACATTAATCAGTAGGGGAGTTTCATCCTTGAGGGCACCAGGTTATTGATTAACCAGATTAAGTGCAGGAGGTAACATACGGCATCTCAAACTGATATTTGCATGTCCATGCAGAATACAAGAAGCAAGGATGATCGTAAACAAGGTACCATACCACAGGTCATTCCTTAGCACAGGATGAGTTGAGTCTATACTAGGATATTTGGGCTACTCAAGATGTGCTCACCTGCCAGCACATCCTCCCAAGTACCTGCAGTATACATTTCGGCTACATGCATTGGTTTGAGAACTGGTATCACAAGAGCTAAAAGAGGAAAAGATTTGGTGACTGTGATAACCATAAATGCTCTCGCACATGGTAAGGTACTGGGAAGCTTGCAAAAATCACAGTGATCCTCAGGGAATACATCAAAGCATGAAACAAGATTATCAGCATACTCAAATCTCAATGCAGGCATAAGTTAAATTTAAGCTATCTCTGGAAATAAAGAATCCAAAACATTCTGGGCAACCTGGTCCAGTTTTAACCATCCTCACAGTGAAGAGCTACTTTTTTTTTCTTAGATCTAATTACAATTTTCCTTGCTGCAGCCTCTCTTCATTACCTCTTGCCCTTTTGCTGTGAACCTCTGACAAAAGTCCAGCTCCGTCTTGTCTATAAATCCTTTTTAAGAAGTTGAAAGTGACATTTAGATTGTCACATAACCTTATGTTCTTCACTCTGCCACTACTGAGCTCTATGATATTTCTGTCAGCCCATTTCTCTAGGTTACTGGAATGTCTCCGAATGACAGTGCTTCTCTCCAGTGTATTGATTGGTCCTTGCATCTGCAAACGTGAGGAGGATTTATCATCATTCCCACCACTCAGTTCATTAATAAAGACATTAATCAGTAGTTGCCCCTATATTAACTGCTGAAGAATGCCACTAGTAATCACTTGCTAGTAGGACTTCACACCACTGATCATAATCTTTTGGCAGCCCAACAAGTTTTCCAGCTGTCCACCCTATTTTTACCACTTTGGCCACAGAAATACTTCTATGGAGACCATGTCCAAGGCTCTATTACAATCATAGAATCATAGAATAGTTTGGGTTGGAAAGGGCCTGGAGCTCATCTAGTTCCAATCCCCCTGCTATCGACAGGGATGCCTCACCCTAGACCACATCGCCCAAGACTCTGTCCAACCTAGCCTTGAACATTGCCAGGGATGGAGCATTTATCACTTCTTTGGACAACATGTTCCAGCGCCTCAGCACCCTCACAGTAAAGAACTTCCTTATATCTAACTTGAAGTTCCCCTGTTTCAGGTTGAACCCATCACCTCTTGTCCTACTTCTACAGTCCCTGATGAAGAGTCCCTCTCCAGCAGCCTTGTAGCCCACTTCAGACACTGGAAGCTGCTATGAGGTCTCCATGCAGCTTCTCTTCTTCAGGCTGAACAGCCCCAACTTTCTCAGCCTGTCTTCACATGGAAGGTGCTCCAGCCCCTATCATCCCCTGGTAGCCCTCCTCTGGACTTGCTCCAATAGCTCCATGTCCTTCTGATAACTGCTAGATAAACCCTCACCTCCTGTATTTTAAGAACTATAGCCGTGTTTGATCCACCATGACATTTCAAACGTTTGATTTCTCTGCACAAATGCTTTCTCTTATACATTTACTGTTAAGGCTTATCTAGAAACTAAATAAATTCGTCTGAGATTACTTAAATAGAAAATTCCTAAGCTAAAGAGCCAGCAAATCAACTAGTGGTAAAATATTAATTTCTTATTCATCTGTGAAGATGGGAACAGCAGCTTCATACCAGGCATTAACCTTAGGTCTCTTGGCCAGGACAATTTTCTCGGAAGATCTGGAGAGTGAGCTGTTACCATCAGAAAGGTGTACTTATGAATCAGCATAGACACAATTATACAGTGTGAAAATAAAAATCCCCTGTTTAGAGAATATTAACGTTTCAAAATCAAGCTTTCCAAAAACCCTAGGAAAACACCATTTGCAGTTGTCCCAGAAGCTTTAAATCATCATGCTACATCTATGCTTACAGGCTGCCTTTAATCCTATGATTTTCCTTTTACCTAAA
>NW_009928863.1:33428-39646 GCF_000696875.1 Nestor notabilis
GTACACAATAGACCCTTTACTCTTCATAGCAACTAGTCAATACTTTCTTTACCTCTCCTCAGGATATGTCCCTTTGTTCAGGCTTTATTTACTATGCACTCTCTAAATCTGCTCTGATTAGCATCACACAAGGACTCTGTGAGAAAGGGAGAAAGAGAAGTGCATTCTCCCTGGCACCATTCAATTGCTTCAGAATGGGAGTCCTGCAAATGCAAACCTTTTCACAATACCTGTTCCAAATTATCCACATAAATGACACTGGAATACATAATCGTCTCTCTCTATAACCTTCCTTTCAAAAACTAGCTTATTCCTAGAACAAAAAATTCCACATTTTAATCTCTGAAAGAGGGAGAGAGAATGGTGGGAAGCAAACAACGCAATCATTTGTGCAACAATGAAAAGATGGAAAAGGGCAAAACAGATCATCAAGTGGCTCCTCAGCACAGTTATTTTGTTCACCTAAATCCAGGTGTCCCATCATGCCATATCTGTATACCCCCTGAAGGACAAGTCAAAATCAATTTCCCATTCTTCTGTCTCCTCACCTGCTGTTGGCGTCCCCATGGTTTCCTTTGCCTGATGATAGCATCAGTCATCCTGCCTATAGATCTGTCATGTCCCTCATACCCCCAAGTTTTGCCTTTCTCTCTAGTCATCTTCCCAAATTCTTGGTCCTGTGTCCTTCAGCTGTTACCCTTATGGCATTCAGACCAGCCAGCATCTCTCCTTGGAGCCGTCAGTACTGTGCAAAGTTAAGGGAAGCATTTGGAAGACAGGAAGGACAGTTTTCTTCCTTGCTTTGATAACTATCAACAACCCACAGCTGGAACTGCAGAGATAAATGACAAAAGCAGGGTAGTAGCTCTTCCCCTAACTATGGCTTCAAAATCTGGAAGCAGAGCTGCAAAGTCTCATTAATTTTGCTGAATTTTGTTCATTGCAACCATTTTGGTTTTCCAGACACTCAGAAGTCAACTTGATTTTCTATAGAGGAAACAAATACTGCACACTGGGTATAAACCATCAAATTCTCCTCTCCAGCAAAGGTGGATCTCACATTTCAAAGCATGGAAGTTGTTCACCTGCTCAAATCTTAAAGTGAGAAAAAGAACATGACATATTTCTGTAACCTTATGCTCAAAAAAGGCTGAAATCTCCACATTTCTTTACTTCTAAACCCCTCAGCCTGAATATGACATGCTATAAGGCTACATTTGTATTGCATGAGGAGAGAGGAGTGAACAATGTGCTACAGCTCCTGCCTTAGTCTCACCAGGCAGAAGGCATGTACCACGTTACATTTTGGTGTAACCATTGCATGCGCAGTCAGCTCCAGCCAGGATGGAAAATTTCAACCTGAACACACAGACCAAGGATATATAACATTGACACTACAAAAAAAGGCATTTGCATAGTATTTCAAAAGGATGACAGACAGGAATGAGCCATTTGTCCAGGTGTCTGGATTATAGGCATTATGTTCATTGTAATGGAGAAGCTTATGCCTTTTTTTAAGCCAAAGGATCATGTGTGTTGAAATCCTCAATGGTCTACATGTTGCTTACTGTTTAGCCATTTCATTTCTTTTTCATGTTTGCTACTCTGGCCAATAGAATCAAACCCTGTTCCCAATGAAGTAGGAGTTTGCCACTGACGTGAATAAGAGAATTTCCCTAGCTTAAAGCAAGAATTAATTGTAAGATGTGGCTCAACCTAAAACATGTACTTGTAAGGAGAGGAATTTGACACTTGTCTGTGTTTAAATAGTGTGCTAAGTAACATGAGAAATAAAATGTTAATTCTACAGCATATAGTTGTTGTTATTTCTTAAAATATACATAACTATAGAACATATCATACAACTTATCTATATACCTGTAAATTATTTTATATATAGGGTGCATTTATGCATGTATATACTTATGTTGTATCTGTTATATGTATATAACTATACATATACAATTACAGTCTCCAGGAATAAGAAAGCATTTTTTGTATATGAAGGCGCTTTCTCTGTCAGTTCTGGTCATGATTTTCTCAATTCTTTCTGATTTTTAGAAACAAGGTAGTTCCCATCTGCAATCTGAGCAATCTGAGAGATGACTGAATTTCTGTCATCTTCCTCAAGACTTCGGGGGGGGCAAGGGGCAGAAGAAACACTAATTTCTGTTTCTTGAGCCCAAACCTCTTACGGGAAGAAGTTGGCTTAAATGTTTATAACACAAGGCCTCCTTAGTTCATCTTACTGTTAGGGGAGATGGAATCACTCACTATGATACGTAGTGAAAAGTATTCCACTCCCAGGGCAAGACAGTCAAGATGTCTTCATGCTGTCTTGTTCCAGGAGGGAACAGACAAAAGAAATTTCCCTGTGGCCAACATTACAATTTGAAATGAAAATTAGAATTTGAGCCATATATTGCTCAAATACAGCCTGGCATTTGACCAAAGAGCTGCACTGAGAAGGTCCAAATATCATAAAACAACAGACACCTATTTTCATACAGCAAGTATAATGGATGGAACAGAATAAATTCCTTTTCTGCTACCTCTGTGTTGCTTGCTCTTAGGCAACCTCATTAATTCCCCTTCTGCCTAGCCATGATAACGAAGACTTAATGATTTTGACTGATCAAGGAATGTAAAAGTCAGAGGGCTACCAAAAGATGAGGAAGAATGTCTTAATCATTGGAGGAAAATGAGAGGGGTTGTAAAATGCTGTGGACTAACTCCGACATTCTGTTACAACATAGTTCAAAAGAGAGAAAAAGGGTAATAGATCACTAATCATACACACCTCTCACTCTAATGTGTCACCTGAGCACTGATTTTCCTCAGTATATTTATCAGAAATATCCAATTATTACAGATGAATTCACCGGGACACTGGTGTATCTTCCAGTCTACGTGGGTATAGCTGCATAAAGCAGAACCTGTATGCCATATCATGTCCTGGGGGATTTCTCTTTTGTAGGCATGAAGATAAGGCATAGATAGAAAACGGCTTGCAAATTGTCTGCCAGTTGGTCAGGGAAATAAGAAGAAGATCTGTTTTACATACAGCAGTATTTAGGACTGCAAGGTGTACTATAGGCAAGCATAGGAAGAAAAATAACAAAGGAAAATATTGCCTGAAAACATTGCTCTCCCATCACATGTTTCTGGTTTCAGATATAGCAAGTGGTATCTAGTTAATAAATCATTTGTTCCCTTCATCCACGCTAGGAAACATTCCATCTACTTATAACCTCTGATGGAAAAAGAGATGTCTCAGTATGCTACTTCTTTTGGTTTATCCAATCTTATTAAGGCATTTTTACTTACAATATTAAAGCAGCTGAACTGAATTCTAAAAAAGAACCCCAAAGGCAAAACCCAACAACAACATCAAACCTAAATCAGTCTCATACTAAAAAAAGGATATTGTAAGGAACATCTGTTTAAATAAGTGCAGGTAGTTTCCAAGCTCATTCATGATTAAAATGAATGAGGAATACTTCCTTTGATCCAAATTTTGAGACATTTAGCTGCTCAGACCCATGCACACAGGGTGGTTCACTACATTTTGGTTGTGTAGTGCAAATATTGACTCGTTCACAAGAGTTTCTTACCTAGAAATGTGATGTGTCTCTGACATTTCCTTTCTGCTCTGGAATTTATTACAAACTTGAACATAATTGCTTCTCATCCTCCCTCAAAAGTTCTAGATTGTTGGAGTAGACTTAACGTTCTTGCTTTTAGGGAATGTCTCTCTCTGAACTGCTCCTGTTTCATGAACTGGTTTTAATTACCTTTCTCTTAGAAGTTACCATAAAGCACATTACAGGATATTTGACAATATGACCTTTGTGGACTACAGGGTTTATTTTCTATGTCTAGTGGTAGATCACATAAATTAACATAAAACCTTTTTGTTCCTTATATAGATTAAAAAAAAAATTATATTAAAAGATCAACATAAATTTAATAACTACACATAATGCAATAGAGTTATTGTTTGTCATTAAATGAAGTGTTTTCAGGACTGGATTAACATCTCTATTTTTCATAATGTCAAATTCAATTTATTGATGGGTGAGAAAAATCAAAACCTAGCATATCTGGAAAACCAATTTGTTAGTGATGAGTAAATATTAGTTCCCTGAGCACTTTGGATAGGTTATTGCCATTGGTAACTAAATCGCCCCCAGTCTGGATACACTGGAGCTTCCAAAATTATAGAATTCTCCTTTGCCGGGCATACCTGTGCTACATTCAGCAAATGCTAATCCTATGTTTTGATCTCACAGATGCTTTTTCTTCTTCATCAACCAAAGGAAATGTAGCCCTTCAGCAATGAACGACAGGAGCTTTAAAACCGTAGACATTGTCAGCAGATGAACTGTTACTTAGATAAAAGAATTGTGAACCAAAATAACTGGATTCAGATGTGATGTATATATATTGGACACTCTCGAATGAGTACCTGTTGGAAGCTTTTATGCAGGAAGCGTTACCTGAAGGAGCTAAAGGATTAGGAAATACAGGCAACCTAGACATTGCTGGAGAAGAGGGTGAAGATCAGATGAAGTGTCATGCTGTCTGCCAGAAATAAGGTCCACAAACTGACCAAAGGCTACAAACAGTCCTAATGGGAATGGGTCCACTTTTTCATATTTAGATAAAAGATTACTCTTATGCTGGCATGACTCAAAGATGGATCTGTCAGGGGAAGGCTCTCTTCTGACCACATTAATTTAGAGCAGCCTCTGATCTGGGGTAAAATATGCAATGACACGTCTGCTTCCATACAGCAGGCAAAATTTTTTGCATAATCTGCATTTTAGTTCACTGTTTCTAGATCAAACTCCTGAGCCCAGTTCTCAGTTCCTTCTGATTTCCTTCCTGCTCACACTTCCTGATCACCTCCTTTACATCATTCTTCTCTCCTGGACTGAAAGGCCCAAGGGTTACTTCCTCAATAGACCACTGACCTTTTCCCCAGGTGGTGTTAGTCATTATTTTCTCCCTTCCATTTTGCCTTTCTGTGGCTGCTCAGCTGTCTCCCAGGTTTCTGTCCTAAACTCACCATCCTGGGGGCTTCACTTGTTCACCTCCTGGTTTTCTGCCTTCACCTCCCTTAATTCTGTGCTAATTCTGGTACCACTCCACACAGATAATGTTAAAACTAGCAGCAGTAATTCTTTACTCTGCTGTTATGAGCCTGTCTGGGAGTCATTTACCAGAGAAGTGAGACAGTCTGTAGTTCCTAATGTTGTAGATGAAGGAAAAAGGTGCATATCTTCAACCTGGTGCACTAACACACATTGTTCTTTCCTGACTGACAGCTTGCACCCAGAAGGACACAGAATCCAAATCGGAACGGGTTACATGCTTCCAGCTCCCTGATTAAGATGATGCCTTCTATTGTTATTCTATCTGCATCACCTTGCACTGAGTGGATAGGAAACAAAAGACTCTTACCCATGTCCTGTGCAATTCTGAGCATTGCCAATGCATGTCAGTTCCCAGGACCATGACCTTTATGCCTCCCCACTAACCCACTTCAATGCTTCAGCATATGCTGTCAAACTTGAAAAGCCAGTGGGTTTCTGTTTATCATCCCCACCTCAATTTTCTGCTTCTCCCTTACCCATATAGGCTTGTAAATCTAAAAGAGGAATATGGCTCCACATAAGAGTTTGGAAAATGTCATCCTTGGTTTATAAGTCTTCTCATTACAAGGCACACAAAGATAGCAGCAAAGCTCACAGAGAAGGCAAGTAACTGTAATTTATCAAGACTTCTAATTCAAGCAAACTGCTTCAAATGTTAATAGATTTCCAACGCAATACCAGCTAATCCTACGCTGTCAATTTATACAGTGGGAGAATCACCTGCACTGACACATTTAATGTGCTTTTTGTAGCCAGCCACCTTGAGCCATGATCTCGTCAGGTCTCATTTGGCAAATGAAGCAGAGACAGGTCAGTCCGCGGACGGGAGACCTCTGGGGACAGCTGGATGCTCTAGCATGTTCCCGTCAGGAATCGTGTTCAGCCATTAAGGAAGCCGCACTGCAGCAGCCCCCTCCATCCCACCCAGCCCTGTGTCCTGCCACAAACCTCCCCGTGACAGCCAGCACATCTCTGTGCCTCCCTTTTGCCTCCGCTTCACCCTCCCCTGAGCAGGCAGCAGATGTGGCGAT
This sequence comes from Nestor notabilis, assembly GCF_000696875.1. Lineage (NCBI taxonomy): Eukaryota > Metazoa > Chordata > Aves > Psittaciformes > Psittacidae > Nestor > Nestor notabilis. The sequence continues at coordinate 39,619 of NW_009928863.1, forward strand.
GGTGACTCGCTGCAGGAGATGACGCTCT
>NW_009928863.1:39667-46476 GCF_000696875.1 Nestor notabilis
GTATTAAACTAACATCGCAGCGAGTGGCAGGAGGCACTCTGCTAATAGAGGTTTTGTCCTCGGGATAAGAAATAAAACATTATCTGACTCATGGTCATTAAAAATCCCACAGTGCTTTTCACCAGACTGGGGTTTAATACCGGTATCCTGATCATATTCCAACCTGGGTAATTGCATTTCACCTCTTTAAACTCCCCTGATACACCAGCTGAATTCTCCTATTCACCTCTTGAGCTGAAATCAGTAGCACCAGCAATCAAAGGTTGCTGCTACACACTGCCCTGCTGATGGCTGTGTTTTAGCAAAGAAGTGCATCGCTTCCTACATACAGAGCATTTCAAATCCTTTGTGGAGAGCATCTTGATGCATGTGAATGGTGCTGTATACACACACAAAATAGTCAGTTACAGGAAAATCGTGCAACATTAAAGGATTTCGAAGTAAATTAGGCTACTCTCCCCACAAATCATTAACTTAAAAAAAATCCCAGACAATACAGCATATACAAATTAATAACTTGGTCAGGTGAAGAAGTAAACATTTTTCTAATATAACTGAGAGTATAGATATTGATTTCTGAGCAGATTGGGTCCTGCAGCCTCTAGCAATCCTCTGATTAAATCCTTAGCTTCAGCTCCTGCATCAGTATTTCCTTCAGTTAAATAAATAAATAAATATATATATATTCAAAAGATATCCCTAAAGCCATTCCTCTGAGTAAACTGGCAAAATGTAAATATTTCCCTGAGGGCTTTTGATCTAGTGCTAGATTACCTGACTGAAGTTGATCATTTTAAGTACTTCTTTGAACTAAAGGCAGTAGTTTCTGCCTTTCAGACTTGATTTGTTAAAGCTTTGAATGGAAATAAATTAAAAACTGCAGCCAGCCTCTATGATAGGGTTTTCTGAGCACTCTGTAGGCAAACAGATTTGCTGGTCTCACAGGTTCTGACCTGAGTCTCCAGAAAGCTAACACCACTCTTTCTTTTGGCTTTACTGGACTTAAACCAAGGCTTCCCACTTGGAGGCAGCAGGTGCTGTGAAGATATAATACTCCCCGCTGCCAGAAATGGAGGATTTCATGTAACTCAACAGCATTAGGAACAACTTCGAAATGCGAAGACCTTTTAAACTCTGTAACCTGCAATCTGTGCCATAAGAAATGCAAACAAACCTGAAAATCTGTTCAAAAAATCCACTGAAATCAGTGGGTTGGGTTAATTTAGAGGATCTCAAAACCTAGAGATGCTTTGGTAAAGCGAAGTTTATTATTGATCATTACACTTCTAACAGATTCAACGTTCAGTCCAACAAAGTTTATCAGCTTACCTGTCTTAGCCTCTATCTTAAGGAACAACACAGAAAAAAGAAAGTCTTATAAAAAGATTTCTTTAAAGTTGCCTTAAATGGCTCAGATATTCCAGGCTCGAAGTGGTATACAAAGGGACACATTTTCCATTTAATTAAAACAATGAGAAACTAGAACATTAAACCTATTGAATTTTTAATATATAAATTAAATGAGGAACTTACATGACAAGGCCAAGAATGGAGCACTATTGAAACAGCAGCCCCAAGCACAATAATCTATTAAAGAGGATTAGAGAAGAAATCCTCTAAATATTAATAAAAAGGAGAAGTTACTGGAAATTATGATTCTTAATTTAACATCATTTATTCCTTATAAATATTTTCTATTTAAGGCCTAATATGCATTAATTATTGATAAAATCTTTATTAAAATAGTTTCACAGTAGCACATTAATTTTTGAATTCCTGAAACAATAGGGCAAAGTCATCCTAAATTGGCAGATTTAATTACTAGGAAATTAACAGTCCACAGGGAGTTCCCCTCCAGAGTTACAGAGCCACTAAAGCCCCACGGCCTGCTTACTTCTTGCTAGTGGAGGGCTGTGCCCTGGCAACATGGAAAGGGGCACAACAGTGCCCCCTGACCACACTCACCGATCCCTGCCAAGACAACTTTGGTCACTCCAGGAAACAAAAGTCTACTAGTGAAATCATTGCAAACACAGTGCTATAAACAGACTGTAGAATAGAAAATGTACACTATAGGGAGCTTGTGCTACACGAAGACTCTTTTTCTGGCAATAATCTTTCATCAGAAAAATTTTGTTCATACCTCCTCTCACTCATGACTTCATTCAAAAAGGTAGCTATAGTTTTCAAATGGGTAAATGTGCTTTTATTTTACGTATCTTTTCCACTGTTCCTTCCACCTCCCCTTCCTTCCTAACATGTTTTCATCTCTCTACATGCATGTGATACGACCCCAAAAGGAGTATGCTTTGTTAGCGTTTGTTACTATTGCTATCAATATTTTCAGCCAATCGTTTAATGTAAACTCTTTTTATTCAAATTGAGGGGAACTTGTTTTGAAAACAATGAAAAATTATACCCAATTTTTTATGCAAGTACTGCAGCAATATGAATAAGCAATCAGCAGCAGCTATTACTGACATTTTTCTGTGCTCAGATCTACATTTCTTTTCTGTTTCAAAACTAACAGTAAGAATGGTTTGGTTACTCCAAAACAATTGTAAGCATATCCTAAGCATCTTTCAAGCAAACAAGAAATCATAGCTAACTGATATCATGGCAGAAATCTTAAATTTGGAATTTCCAGATATTTTTATGAATAGAAACATATAAATGGAAGAATGCAGCTCAGTATTTATTAGCTTTAGAGTATTATTGCCTTACAAACTTTACAGGGGAATAATAAAACAAATGCTTATACCACTTCTATTGACCTTGTCCTGCTACCATTCATCGTAGAGAAAGTTTTCTTTTGATCTACATATTAGAAGCTTAACTTCAATTTTCAGTAATATACTGAGAAGATGAAGGAGAAGAGTAGTAACAAATGCAACAGTGGTGTTTTTTTTTCCTTTTGAAATTTCCTCAACTGCACTTTGCTTCCAAATCAATAAGCTTTCTGGGCATATTGTAGAAAACAGCAGAGGATTCATACTCATAGCTTCAGAAACAGGTTTTCCCACTTAATCGTACAAATGCGATGCCTGCATTTTATAACTACTCAGCAATACTCTTTATTCCATCCCTCATAACCATGTGATGAGTGGGATTATATAATTTGCACGCAGGGGAATTAGATCCCTATCACCTTGCTACACATGGAAGAGGGAACATTTCGCTTTAGTGATTAGGTTGAAGAGTGTTTTATCCTCCTTAGTTTGCATTGCTCCATGTGCCAAAGCAGTTCACTTTGAGAAAAGAACCACCTCACCAACTCAACTCCCACTTCAGATGATCTCTCCTCTAGGGAAGAAGAGGATATTACTGAATTTAGTTCTTTACAAGCACTAGTGAAAAAGCTTTTCCAGACACTGCCAAACTCTTTCTGAGAGCAAAGACTTCTTCTCCTACCCAAAGAGTCTCCATACTGAAGACAAGAACCATGTCTAGTTTTACAGATTAGGATTTAAAATTTAAACAATTTTTCAGTCCTTTTAGGCTCTCATCTCCATGGCAACCAGGGACATTTGGGAAAATCTTGCAACTATGGAGCAGAGACACACTTTATGTATTATTAATGTAATATTTCCTAAAGGAAAGTCCAGATGACTGTGAATTCCTTCTTTTTTCTATACCCATCCTAGCCTTATTTTCTAATGTTTTCTTGTTATTGCCCAACTGTCCTCCAATCTCAGCACAATTAAAAGAGAGCTCTCCCTCTTTTCCTTCCCTAAATATTTTTTCTGTTAGTCTAGGCTCATATTCAGGACAACCCTTACTCTCCTCCAACTCAGCTATACAACTTGTAATTATTTTTCAGTTGTGTCCATATAATCCCGCTGAGCATCATCTGGATCTCAAAGGATCCTCAGGCACAAGATAGTTAAGAACTTGAGCTGTCTGGAATAAGAGAAGAAACAGGTTTTCATTCAAATCTTCTCTGTCTCAGCTGCTGCAGTTTCCACCCCTCTGGCCTAAACGCCATACGTCTTCACTTCTATATGTTCAAGTTTTTCTGCCAGAGTAACAGTTCTGGTTCATACATTTCTGGCACCATTTCCCTCATTATACTCAGGAAGGAATTTGTAGAGATAAGACACTTGAAGGATTAGCCATTTTACACCTACTATCACCAGCATTATCGGTGCTGAAGGTTGGACGGTAAAAGTGACTATTTGAATAGCATCAGGAGAACAGCAGCACCATTTTTAAATGCATACAACCATATCAAAAATTCTTGCATCTATTTTCCTTGGAATCAAGATGCAGCTCTTGGTAAGGCAGCAGTTCTCCATTGCTTTAAGATCTTTTCCCTCATCAGACCTAAGAAAACCTCACAGGTATAACGCAGTTTACATGCTATCACCATGGACTAAAATACTTCTTGTTTTTCAAATTAATATCACTCCCATCTTATTCTTCTTCCCTTATTTTAACATATCAATTGTCTCTCATTATATCTAGCTCTGCAGGACGGAAATTATTTTCTTTCTGTACTTTTGTATGATGAGCATACAGGACATGATGCAGTTTATCCTTAGAGTCTACTACAAGATAAATAGTCATCTCTAACCAAGAGAACAGGCATTTTGCAGCACATTGAACTCATGCTAGGGAAAGGGGGTGGTCAGACTAATGAGACCATCATAGGTGGATCCTGCAAGACAAAATGTTGGATCATTTATTCTGTTGCTTCTTGGTGTTCCACTGATCAAAGAAGAGCTGTTGTTTTTAAACCTATGTAATTCTTTGAGATTCTTCTCCCTGCCTCTGTATATTTGATTTCCTTGCTGAGGACAAGGAAGCACGACTGGGAAGACATGTCCTGCTTTTTAATCCACTCATAATACAACAGTGGGAAAAAGCAAACGAAAACAAAAGGAAAAAAGTACTTAGAGTGAAAGATTACAGGAACAGTATATCATAAATATTCAGGTTTTTTCATAACATATTACATTTAAAGTTACACCGTAGCTCTGCAGTACTGCTTGGGACTTTCAGTGTGAAGTGGTGTTTTATGTGATTGCCTTAGTTATCTCTTTTTTTTTTTGTAAATTAATATATTTTTGTTAGTGCACTGTCAGATAGCTAATAAGGTATAAAAAAAGTCATTAGCTCAACCTGAGGAAGATATCTTCACTAGCGAACTATAAAATTCTGAGCTCTTTTAAGCATCACTTGGAGAACTGGGAAGCAACTTTCCTCTCTCTAATTCAGAAATCTGAAATTGAATATCCTGCTATACTTGAAGAAGCACGTAATGAGTGTTGCTTATGCAGCTAGCTCATGGAGGTGGTCACTGCACAAAAGGGCAAGAAAGAAGTATGTGTGACCAAAAAATTAAAAAGATATTAACGACATTTCAAATAAAAAGTGAAAATCTGAAGTTGTCAAACACTTAAAAGAAGCTAAAAAGTTGAGGGGTTTGCTTCCCTTGTTTTTATCTAAAGGTGACTTTAGGTAAAGAACTGTGTCATCTTATTAAATAAGACCAGTCAAAAAATTTGACCTGCACAGGTGAACATGTATATCCAAAGAGAATTCTAAGGAAGCCCATAGAATTAGTCACAGATTGCAAGAAGTAATTTATGTGATTAATTCATTAAATTTTGTTTAAATTCTGTATAACTTTAAGATTAACAATGTTTACACATCTCTACCTCTATATAAGGTACATACACAGGTAAAAGCTGATCATTTGCAACGGTCTGTTGTTAAATATTGAAAAAAAATCAAATGTTAACAGCAAGCACAGAGTTATGGTTCATTGAAAATAGCCCATTTTAGACAAGAAGGAAAGAAAAGCTGTGTAATCAAGACTGTGAGCTTTGCAGTTCAACTTAGTCTCCTTTGTTTAATATGAAGCACTGTGTGAAAAGCTGCCAAGCTTACAGGGCAGCAAGAGACAGAATCATAAACTGGTTTGGGTTAGAAGGGACCTTAAAGCTCATCCATTTCCAACCTCCTGCCACGGGCAGGGACACCTTCCGCTAGAGCAGGTTGCTCCAAGCCCCTGTGTCCAACCTGGCCTTGAACACTGCCAGGGATGGGGCAGCCACAGCTTCTCTGGGCACCCTGTGCCAGCGCCTCAGCACCCTCACAGGGAAGAATTTTTTCTTAATATTGAATCTTAATCTACCCTTTTTTAGCCTTTTTTCAAGCTAGCCAGTGGCTGAACAATATACTGCAAGTTAACATACCTTTATATGTAGTTGGCATTAAAATATAAAGTAAAAAGTAATTTAAAAACTGTTGAATAGAGATCTACTAGATCAGAATAGGAAAAGATAGGAAAAAATTATTCCAGATTGGATCAATATTATTCATATTCCTCACAGAATTCTTTCTTCGTTACCAAGGCAAAGATATATCAGACACAGAGGAAAAAAAAAGTGATATACAAAATCTTTCCCACCTTTACTACATCAAACCTTTATCATATTTTACAGTCCTATAAAAATAGAGACAGGCTTTTTCTGCTTATCATCTTAAACATACAATAAAACTCAGGCCAGTTATTTTACCTCTTCTGTTGTTCAATTCTCCACTACTCTCTTGTCGATTTTAACACCAGTTGGCAACTAAGTACCATGCCGCTGCTTGCTCACTCCCCATGACCCTCCTTCCCATAGGTGGGATGTGAAAATAACCATAAAAAGGTAAAACATGTGAATTGAGATAAGAAGAGCTTACTAATTTAAATACAATAAAATACTGTAACAACAACAATACTGAAAAGGGGGATAAAAATAGAGAGAGAAATAAAACTCAAGAAAGACAAGTGACACACAATACCATTGCTCACCACC
>NW_009928864.1:0-15753 GCF_000696875.1 Nestor notabilis
GATGGGACCGAAGATCTGCCTCACGAAGATAAACTGCCTTTAGGGAGGCGCTACGCAATGGTCAACATGCGTGCTTCGCTTCAACATCCTAAAATTGAGTGTGGTGTTGTCGTTGGATCGTGTCACGCCTTACCGTGTTCACACTGAAGTTTTACAGATGATTGTAGCAGACCTACCAAAGTCTCAGCTGCCTGTCTCCTGGATAGCAAAGATACAGTGTTGCCCTATTGCCTTGGAGGTGCTGCTAATGACAAATTAACGAATTAGAGCTAATTTTTCCCGGTTCTGTTAGAAGCTGGATGTTTCGTATTTCTTTCAGGTTTTAGCTCTATAGTGTGAATTAAATTAGTTAGGTATATTGCACTTGTAATGGGTTTTCACTACACATTCGCAAATCATTGTGTACAGTAAGTCTGACATAACTAAACCAGCCCCTTTAAACTGTTGCTACAACACCAGAGGAGTAGATTACAGTCCTGCTGAGCATATGTTGTACCAGGTTCTGCAGATAGCATTGTGCAATTCCAGGATTCCTAGAAAATTTACAGTATGGTTAAAGTTGCTATTTCATCAGCAGAATGAAAATGACAGATTATACAAGCATGATCAATTTCCACTTATATTTAAGGTAAGTTTCATGTTCTAGGCGTATGGGCTCTCTCTTGTGAGAGATTGATTTGCAAGTCAAGAATTAAGTGAGAGGTAGCCTGTTTGTCAGAAAAAAATTATATTACCAAAAATACAGTTATTTACTTGGTAATATATTATAAGCTTTTGGTCCTTACTGTTAAAAGTGTAAGGTCAAACTGAGTGATTTAATATTGAAGTGTGCCATTGAATCACCAAAGAAAAAAGACATTTTTGTATTTTTCCATTTTAAAAAATTGTTGAAGCGGAGAATTTTTATTTTATTTTATTTTATTTTTCAAGTTTTGGTGGTGATTCATAGTGTTTCACCAAAGAGATAGTCATGTAACAAGGGATGATGGCAGGAGTATTATTGGACTTACAAGTGACCAGTCCTTCAGAAAGCAGTAGAATACAATGAGTTTCTCTACAAAAGACTGAAAAATTTGATAAGGACAGTGGGGATGATGTTCCTTCTTATAGTTAAAGTACCTCCTTATCCTAAGAGGAAACTGAAAGTAAGTTCTTAGGTTTTCTGGAGGTGGGAGCTTTCATCAGAGCTCAGTTAAAAAGTAGGCACTCTCTAGTACTAAACAAGTCCATCTGAGATGTGTAAGGTAGCACAGAGACGGAAATCCTGGATACCACCTCATCAAAAGGGACAGAAGGTCAGGCTGGCTAAGAGTACGATGGAGGGCTAGTGTGACTAGATTAAACAATTTCATTCCATTTCCACACCTATACCTTCTCATAAGCACCAGAGCTGTATTAATTACTACAGTGACTAGTCATAATAACAGAAATATTTATTTTCTTTACAAATACCTGGATAACCACTGTTTGTTTATTAATGAGATGCCCTTTAAAGAACATATTTTACTGTGTTGTTGTTTAAGCTCAGCTCGTAACTCAGAGCAGCCACTCACTCACTCCCCGCTTCTTCCTTCCCCCGCTCCCGGAGGGATGGGGAGGAGAATCAGAGGAATGTAACTCCCACAGGTTGAGATAACAGCAGTTCAGTAACTAAGGTATAATACAAACTACTGCTGCTACCACCAATAGTAATAATGATAAGGGAAATAACAAAGGGAGAGGATACAATTGCTCACCACCCGCCAACTGATACCCAGCCCCACCTGAGCAGCGATCTGGGCCTTCCGGGTAACTCCCCGCAGTTTTTATACCGGGCATGACGTGCTGTGGTATGGAATACGCATTTGGCCAGTTCGGGTCAGGTGTCCTGTCTCTTGCTTTCTCCAGGCTTCCCCTCCTCCCTGGCAGAGCATGAGACTGAGAAAGTCTTTGATCAAAGTAAACATTACTTAGCAACAACTAAAAACATCAGTGTGTTAATCAGCACTGTTCTCAGACTAAAGTCAAAACCACAGCACTGCACCAGCTACTAAGAAAGAGAAAAATCACTGCTACAGCTGAGCTGAGGACATACTGCTAAGAAATACTTATCTTCTAATAAAGGTGAAATGGAATTTGGGCATGAGTAAAGTAGTGATTTTAGAAAGTCTGATGTTTTAAACAAAGTTTCTTTTGTGTTCTTTCAGTTCGCTAAAGGAAAGATTTATTATAATAACAAAGCGGCCCTATTACAGTGCACCTTTAGCATTCTCCAATCAACCAGTTTTAGGGACCATGCAGATTTCTTATCCTATTGCCTGATGTATGAAATGGGCATGGTGGTACTTGTTGCAGGAAGAACTTTGTGTCCCTTATATAGCTGATAACTTCTTTGTCTTAGCTGTATTTGCAGGAGTTCAGTGTAAGGCCTTATCAATTCAGCTGTGTTATATTTACCTGTTTCCGGTTTTAATTCTGGCAAAGGCGTACTTCTGCTGTTAACTGATACCGTGAACTATAATGGTCTGTTGTATAATGGAATCTTAAGAAAAAAAAAATTTTTTTACTAGTTCATATTTTTTTTACAGGAAGAACACATAGCTTGAGACCAGTGTTTCTCAGTAACATAAACTGTTGTCTTGCTTAATCTTAATTGACCTTCATTTTCATTACTTCCTGTTAATGTGTTTGATATTAGTAACTAAGAAAACAAATTGTTATCGATGTCCAAAACTTACTTGTTCTGGAGTGTCTACAGCGTTCCTATAAACTGTGTTATTGTGGGAAGAAGTTGCACAGCATCTGCTTTGTACAGGTAAGATATAGTTAGCTTATTTCTGAATGGGAAGGATAATTACTTATCATTTGAGTAGGTAGCATCAGTTCAGTTTAATTCGATGGCAGGAGTTGTTCTGGTATTACTGTCCTGGTAAAAACAACCAGAAAACCTCTCACACTCTTAATGGAAAGTTTTGCTAGTACAGTGTAAAAATGAAGTACTGTGCAGTACTATAATGAAGTAAAGTGTATATGTATTTTGAAATTGAAGGACACTTAACAGGGTCGTGCTTTAACTTGCCGCCAAAGAAACTTCAGAGTTGAATATTATGAAAAATTATCATTTAGTTAAAGAATAGTGCCTCTATGAAGCAACATGCTCCCAACTGTTGTGATCTAATACAAAGAATGAAAATGTCATACTGTTAGGTGGCTGTATGAATGGGACCTGAAGTTACTGTACAGTGGTAAGCATCCTAGATAAAAATAAGAGGGAATTACAGTTGTTATGATGAGTGAAGTAAGACAGAAGAATGTAAGAAATCATTCATAATTATTCTGCTATTCACAGAATAATTATTTCAGACATTCTATTAAAAATTTATCTTTCCATTTAAAGTTGTTTATATCAGTGTAACAGCTTCAGAAACTCACATTATCTGAATTTTAACAAAAATGTGTTGTGCCAAAAATGTATAAATGTTCTTTTTCCCTAATTGCATATATAGCTAGATAATAACAGCAAAAAGCAAAACCTTGGCAGTACCAATGGTTTGCAAGGTCCAGTAATATTAGGAAGCCATCCTCCTGCTGGCAGATAATGTGGTACAGTTTTAGTGTGACTGCATGACTGAAAAATTAAGATTGAAAAAGAGTTAAACACAAATGTTTTTGTAATTCAGACATCCCGCTCCTGTGTGGTATTATTGCATTTTTATTTCTGTGCCCAAGGAAGAGTGGGGTGGGAGGTGGAGAGAAGTAAAGACTGCACAAAGTTAGAACAAAGTGAAACAGTGAAAACTAGAGTTTTTGAAAAGGAAGAGGAAAATGCAGTGATTTTTACAATTTTCTAGTCATCACATTCTTTTATACAAGGGAAACATAATTTGTGGAATAAAAATGTTTGGTTTTGTAATTATTATGTATTCGTAGAATCATAGATTGGTTTAGGTTGTAAGGGACCTTAAGATCATCTAGTTCCAACCCCCTCTGCCATGGCAGGGACACCTCACACTAGACTATGTTGCCCAAGGCTTTGTCCAACCTGGCCTTGAACACTGCCAGGGATTGGTTGCATATGATCAATGATTTTGCAGGGTTTGTATTGAGCCTAATTGTATTCTCATATGGTATTCAATTTTTTAAGTATTCAGGCTGAAGGCATCTTTTTAAAAAAAAAAAAATCGTTTTTGTATATGTTTCCTATTTTAAAAAACTTTCTAAATTTTCAGGAGTCTTGTCACAGAATAGCTTCAGAAGTTAAACTTTTCTGAAAATACTAGATGGCAGCATATAATCATCAGCTGCCATGGAGAAGGGCAAGTGTAAGAGAGTTAGCTCAGCTCATGTTTAATGTGAAAAATAATCGTTCTTGATTATCAATATACAGTAGAATGAAACTGAAGCTTTTGAATGGAAAACCACCCAGATTTGGTTTAGTGGTTTGGATTTTGGTTTTGGGTTTTTTTTATTTGTTTGTTTGGTTGGGTTTTTTGTGGGTGTTTTTATTGTTTTTTTGTTTTGTTGGGGGATTTTTGGTTTTTTTGGGGGGAGGATTTAGTTTTTGTTTTGTTTTAATTTCAGAACCTGTACTTATTAAATTATGTTGTACTTTTTTTACAGTCATACCCTACTACCAATATTATATGATTGCAACAGTTACCTCTCTGCCCCACTTTTTTCATTGCTTTGTTTTAATTAAATTCTGCTTATGACTAACTCAAGGAATTAAGCTGCAGAAAGCTCATGAAGCTAATGCAAATTATGTCTGTATGAACTCTTCTAAAGTAAGTGTTCTAATGTGTGTCTACCTGAGTGCTGTAACGGCTGAAGCTCAATATTAGTATGGCATCATACTATGTAAAGCAAATTTAAATTTTCTCAGAGTTGAGAGTTTTTTTATGTCTGTGGACTACAAATTTAATTTGCCAAACTTGTTTGGGAAGGGAAACTTTGGTTTCAGGTGAATTTTGCTGTTGAATTTGTGTTTAATAAGCAATTGCATGCATCCACATTCTTTTCTCTATAAAAACTGTTACGGATCTCTTGCTGAATTAGAAAGGATTGAGCTTTATTTACAAAGCTATGGATTTGAGATAATTAAAACTTATGTCTACAAAATGCTTGCCAGCCATAATTAGTGTTCTCTTCCCCCCCACCCCCAGAAGGTAGAGTAAAGATAAAATTCATCTTCAGAGCAGTATGTGTGCACATATTTTTCAGTCGGCTAAAGGAAAGGAAGTGCAGATTTCAAAAATGTAGGGAGCTTAATAATGATGTTCAGGGTGGTGGATTCCATTCAGATAGTGGTCTTGGGTCCTGACACTTTGTTTTTTGGTGCTCAGAGTGGCAATACTCAGGCTCTTTTACTCTACAGATGTAGGACTGCATCCTGACCTCTGAGTTACCTGGACTGCAATTTAGATGAATGAAATAATCAGAAAGCAATCTGGGCATGTGGCTGAGGATGTAGGCTGGTGTACAGTAAAGTCAAAGATGGATAGCATGGCTGATTATGAAAAAAATCAGAAGAAAGTCATGGCAAATAACCTTAACTTGTGAAAAAAACTGACATACAGCCTGCTAAAGTCTGAAGTGACAGTCCAAGTTTTCTCTGTAAATGTAAAACTTACTGTAGTGCAACCAGAAGTAAATGTCTGTTTGTAGGTGCTTATATAAAGGCTGGGTTGGCCTGGTGTAGCATGAGTAGGTGTAATGTTTGTCATTAGGTGGTCAGACACAGCTAAGGTAACAAAAGTAAATAGAAAAACAGTTGCTGAACTTGCATTTATATATGCCTTCACTCACAAATTGCTGAAAGGCCAACTGCATTTTTTAACATTTAAAGGCCTTTCATATAAAGCTTTTTGTGAAGAATTGTTTTGTTTGTGGTATATTAGGCACATGCGACATTCCCCCAAAGGACTGTGATCTCTGACCATGGCTGTTGGACCTGCTTCTGAAGCTGGGGCTTCTCACTGTCTTTGCTTCTCACACATTCCCACCACATGGTCCTGCTTCCCTCTTCTGTGAGCACAGTAAGTTTTTTTTAGGGTAGTTTTCTGCAGCTGATTTAAGGTAGCAGGGTCTAACAGGCTGTAAGAGCAGCAGGAACAAGGGTTCAGGGATGACTGGGAGAGGCTTGGAGGAGGGGTATAGACAGATTGTCCCCCTTCCACCACAGTGAGTTGTTCAGTTGGCTTGTGACACTGCTAGTACTGTGTTGTTCTTCACCACTTAAATGTTTGTGTTAAACCAGTGGCTTTTCTCTGAAATAAGCATAAGATTTGGGGAGGGTGTGCAACCAGCAAAACCCAAAATAGGATGATGGTATGATGTGCAGTTATGTTGTCCAGCAGGGGTTTATGTTACGTAATTTGACTAGTGGTCATGGCTATAAGGACAGGAGAACTAGAGGGTTGAAAGAGGAAGGCAGAGGAGCCCTATTAGTTGTCTGATCTTGATTATGTTACATAATGAGTTCATTGGAGAGTGGTTGTAAATCAGCTTGAAAGAAAAATCTTACAGTTTCACTGTAAGACTTAAATAAGTTTATATTTATTTTTTGAAAATGTAACCAAGGGGAAGACACAACTGGTCTCTTATCTGTTTCAAAAGAACCCTTAAAATAAGTTGCAGTCCAGGAATAAGTAAAGCGAAGTGTAATTTTTCACGAGTTGTATTTCTCACATGAATTAGAGAAATGAATGCTTAGGCTTTCTTTCTTGGGTTTTTCGCTATCATGAACAAGCAGATCCAAGCATTAATTTTAAGTGCATTCCTGTATCTTCTTTACCAAGAATACTAGATGGAAACTTTCAAAATAACAGTGACTGAGTGCTGCAACCAGTATGATGTTTAAAGCAGTTTGAAATAGTAGGCTGTTAGCCCAGTGAGGTGATCCAGGCTTGTCTCTGAGGTAAAGTAGCTATCTCCAAAGATCTGTTTTGTGTGCTATCCCATGAGCTATGTGGGAATTCAGGAGTTCCATTAGGGCAATTTAGTATTCCTGTGTGCTTGCTTAGAGCTGCCTAAAGGGGAGGTGATATACTTGACCAGTTATCCAGTATTGAACTGAGCTGTGAGATGTCTTACTGCTCATAATTCAAAATATCATGCTGTGTTTCAACACATGCCTCTGTCTGATGGGAAAAATGCTTCATTTTTTGTTTAATGGTTTAATTGTTAGAAAACTTTCCACTAGTTGAGAAAGCTGGTGTATAGGTTCCCTCAGTCTGAGATGAGTTGAATCCTGAATGACCAGCAGAGTGCACTAATCACAAATACTAACACTGATGCTGGGCTACTGTCCGGCAAAGAAGGGAGATTTTATGGGGTCAGGGGAGCCTGGTCGTGTATTTCACCAGTGGGGGCATTTCCGTAGGAAAAGTCCTTGGCAGTGGTCCAAAGGCTGCTTATCCAACGATTAACATAAAATACATGAGCTCCCTCAAAGGAAATACTGGAACTCAGAACTCTGCCCCTGAGGAAATTATTTTTGCTGGTCTACAGATGAGTTCCCTTTTGTTATTTTGTCTCTGACTTATGAGCCTTGTTTGTTCCAGCACCTATCCAGCATGCTCGCCAAGCTGCTCTTGAAGTAGAAGCATTTATCCAGACTCCCACAGATTAAAAGTCTGTAATGCTAGGCTTTTCAGTCCTGGTAAGCACCCCAACCTCTAAGCTGTTCTTCAGGTGAATACCAGTTTCTCTGGTGGACACCAGTTCTACTACTGTTCTGAGCTATCTGCCAGTATGGTTAAGCTAGATCTGAGAGACTCTGTCTCTTAGGCAACTGAAGTCAGCTTTGATTCTTCTGTGACCACTTCAAAATTATTCTTATGGTAAGTGGTTAGTACTTAAATGCTTTTGAAAAAGTACAGGTGACTAGGGAGATCTGTGGTCAGAATTGAAGCTGTGTCTGAATTCTGGCACTGCCAAGATCTGTATATCCTTGACTTGCACATGCTCCTACAAACTTCCTTGAAGCTGGTCATGCAGTCTGTTATATGTCACTGAAATTGGTCTAGGGTCTTTGAAAGGCATGTAAACAAGTTATGAGAACTGAGGAAAAGAAAAAAATTGTACACAATTCAAAACCAAATAGCTAATCTTTTCTATCAGTTTATTTCTCAGTATACTGGTAAATAACTATTTTTTCATTTTTTTTTTTCCCCTGTAAATTACAAGTCTGTGCAAAGTTAGAAAGCAAACAGGACTTTAAACTCTGGAATACTTGGCAGGAGTTGCGTTAGCTCTATGGAAATGCGGGTAAAAATTCTTCCATTACTTGTGTTACTAGTAATTCTAAGCACAACAGTGTCTTGAAGGAGAAGAAAATTGTGCTAGATTGGCCTTGAATTCCGCTTAAAACAGTTCAAGTGTTAAATTACTGACATTCTTTTACAGACCGTGTAAATGTCCTAAGGAAAAGGTCTTTTCAAAGCTTATGAGATTTCCAAACTTACACTCTGTGAGATAGAATTCTGAGGAATAGTGGCTTTTTTTTTTTTTCTTTTCCTAGGAACTGTTCCAGCAGCTGTTTCTAAAGTTTCTAGAGTTGCCACATCATCAGTTATACTAATTTTAACAGCAAATTCTGATCTGCTGTTCACACAGATTTTGTTTCAGCGGATTTCTGAAGCAATTAAACATGTCAGTCTGACAATATTGCATACAGCCATTATCAAACTGCTGTACTTCAGGACAGAAATGAAAACTTTTCCTTAGCTCAAGTGGTTTATATAAAGTGTGTGTGGTAGGCCACGTAGGCTAGTAAGATGCTCTCATAAAACAAAACATCTGTGGTTCCTTGGTGTGGTAGTGTACAATAATGAAAAAAACATGCAAACATGGTCATGGGAAACTTTGCAACTTTTATTTTAAAAGAACTATGAGATACTTGCTGTACACAGTGTAGTGCTTTATCTGATGTAATTTATGGGTATATACGCATGTATTAAAATACACTTTAAAAAAACAGTTTTATTATGGTAAATGTGCTTAATTTCTTACTGCTGTCATTACACACATCTTTCTGCAACCTTCACATTGCTGGGCCTGAAGCTTGCTGCCAAATGAAGAAGGAAGCAAGGCTGAAATGAGTGTAGAAGGGAAGGGTGCCGGATTTTTTCCTAATAGAATTTGAGAGCTTGGGGGACTGTGAATTCTAGAGGAGAATAGTAATCAGTTGTGGATTCATTGAGAATTGCCAGTTGGTATGAAAATGATAAAGTTTCTTTCAGTTATCTTTGATGTGGAGGTCAGTAGTGAAGAGCAATTAAGGGAAAAGTTTTTAGTTAAGGTTTTCAGCACAAAAGTGGCTATCTACTAAATTCAGAGACTTTTTTGATTATCCATTAAGGGATGTAAGAGAAAGGTATTTTGAATTCTTATACTGTTTTTGTAAGAAAAAAAATAGCAGTACATTATTTCTATTGCAAAGATGGGTCACAATGATACATGTTTGTTCATATGGCATTTAATACCATACAAAACTAACTACATAGAATGTAAATCAATTTCCTTTTTTTTTAGAATGTAAGTATTCTGGGTTTTTTTTTTATTCTGATGTATTTTCTGTTCTGTGGTCACATGACTTAATAGAAAAGCATAACTTAATTTTTGTGATGAGTAAACAGGTCAAAATTGGGTGAATCAGAGTACTTGTGTAATGGATCTTAGAGAACTTCCATTTAACTCACCAGTAAGCTTGATACTGAGATCTCCGTGACAGCAAAAGTAAGCTAGGAGCAGTAATTCACAAATTTTGAGTATACTATCTAGAGATCTGGTTGGATTCATTCAGTTGTGTTGGAAGCTACTTTATTGTGTGTTTGTAGACTTGTTTGAATTCTTTTTGTCTGTGGTCAAGCAAACATTGGATTTGAAGTAGCTCTCAGCAGCTGAATTGGACAATTACCATTTTAAGATAGTATTGTACAGCAGCTTGGTAGAGTGAAAAGTTAGATTGCAATGTCTTTAAAATTGATACAATGCAAAAGAGTTGAATCTCTAAAGTTCTTTTACCTGACTAGGAGCAGAAATGAGTAATATTCCAGTAGGAGCAGGAGCTTAGATGGGAGGGGTAAAATGTGAGGGCCTTTTTGTTTCATATTTTTAATGAGATATATATAATACTGTAATTTGATGTACATAATATTTTAATGAGTCAGGTGTTGGAATTAGGGCTTGTCTTTCTCCTAAAAAATACCATGTGTTAAGGTAAGGTGCAAATGTAAGCAGTGAATCTGGAATAGCTTTTTGTTTGGAAGCTATTTTAGAAAAAGAGTGCCATCTTATGATTTGGCTTACTTTGTGTCCAAATAAGCATTATAATGAGCATAGGCCAGTTTCAAATAAAAATCTCTGAATATGGTTTAAAATTACTATAAAATCATGTACATTCTTTTATTTTTGTTCTCTGATTTATTTTATTTTTTCCCCCTGCAGTTCAGGAGTTCATTTTGCTAGATTCTGACCTTGATAATTTCAATAGCGAATGAAAGCTAACCAGCAAAATAAAATTTACCAGTGGAAAACAAACTTAATCATCAGGGTGTACTTCTTAGTACTCTTTAAAATAAAAATATTGAAATAGCGTTTATTTTGTCTTGAAACAATATGTTCACAAGAAATCCCACCCCTTTTAAAGAAAATAAATTATTTAAAGCTAATGGTGTAGCAGGGCAAGCAGAAATGAGGTTTTTGAGCGATGCATACAGTATGTCACTGGTATAGAGATGGCATTAAATGCTGAGTATGGGTGTTTGAGTCTCTAAGTGGTTGGGAGAACATTTTCCTTTACATTTGTAGCCATTATGATGTGCCAGGTGGATAGTGTCACAGTTTACTTACTGTGGTAACAGGCTATCTTCATTATTTTCAGAATCATCTGTATCCTTGGGTTCCACCCAAGGGTACTGAAGGGGCTGGCAGAAGTGCTTGCAGAGCCACTTTCAATCATTTACCAGCAGTCCTGGCTAAACAGGGAGGCCCCAGTTGGCTAAAAGTTAGCAAGTGTGACACCCATCTACCAGAAGGGCTGGAAGGAGGAGCTGGGGAACTCCAGGCCTGTCAGTCTGAACTCGGTGCTGGGGAAGGTCATGTTGCAGATCATCTTGAGTGCCATCACACAACACGTACAGGGCAGCCAGGTGATCAAGCCTGATCATCATGGGTTTATGAAAGGCAGGTCCTGCTTGGCTAACCTGGTCTCCTTCTGTGACCAGGTGACCTGCTTATTGGATGAAGGAAATGCTGTGGATGTTGTCTGCTTAGACTTTAGTAAAAGTCTTTGACAATATTTCCCACAGCATTCTCCTGGAGAAACTGGCTGCTCATGGCTTGGACCAGCGTACTCTTTGCTTGGTAAAAACTGTCTGGATGGCCTGGCCCAGAGAGTGGTGGTGAATAGAGTTAAATCCATTGGTGGCTGCTCTCAAGTGGTGTTCCCCAGGGCTCAGTACTGGGGCAGGTTCTGTTTAGTGTCTTTATCAGTGATCGGGAAGAGGGGATTGAGTGCACCCTCACTCTTACTGAGTGATTGCCCATGACACCAACCGGGCAGGATAATTGATCTGCTGGAGGATAGGAACGCTCTGCAGTGGGATCTGGACAGGCTGGATTGGTGGGCTGTGGCCAGTGGTATGGGGCTCAACAAGGTCCTGCACTTGGCCCACAACAACCCTATGCAACACTACAGGCTTGGGGCAGAGTGGCTGGAAAGCTGCTCAGTGGAAAATGACCTGGGGGTGCTGATTGAGGGAGCTGAACATGAGCCAGTTTGTGCTCAGGCAGCCAAGAAGGCCAACAGCATCCTGGCCTGTATCAGCAATAGTGTGGCCAGCAGGACCAGGGCAGTGATCATCCCCCTGCACTGGTTACTAGTGAGGCTGCACCTCTAATCCTGTGTTCAGTTCTGGGCCTCTCACTACAACAAGGACATTGATGTTGGTCTCTATTCCCAAGGATCAGGTGATAGGATTACAGGGAAAGACCTCAAGTTTGGCTATTAGAGGTTTAGACTGAATATTAAGAAAAATTTCTTCACTGAAAGGGTTGTCAAGCATCAGCACAGGCTGCCCAGGGAAGTGGTGGAGTCACCATTCCTGTAGATATTTGGAAGATGCGTAGATGTGGCACGGAGGGACATGGTTTAGTAGTGGACTTGGCAGTTCTAGGGTAACGGTTGAACTCGGTGACCTTAAGCATCTTTTCCAACCTAAATGATTCTAGGGTTCCTCTTTACTGTTTTATGAGACCACGTTACAAAAAGTCAGGTTGTGTACAGATAACGCTAAATATAGGAAGGGATGGGTGAATAGACACTAGTTGCATGAGAGCCTGGTAAGAACTGTTTTGAATAGCAACTGGTTCAGAGAGTAAGTGATTTCATTCAAAGGCAAAAATCACTGGGGGACTGCTGCAAACGAAGTGAGTAGTGTTGGAGCAGGAGAGCGTAAGTTAAATTTAGTTGCATAATATAATAGGAATTCAGATGATAGGAAGCAAAGAGCAGTTAGGGTGATTGCTTGCTCATGGAGCAGTTCAGAAATAATAAGATTGATGGAACGAAGGGATGAGCAAGATAGATTCTTTAAATATTGCAGCCATCAGAAATGGTGAGTGGGTAATGAGGTGTGTTGGACAAGAGGAAATAGGATGAGAAATGAGAAGAGCTCATAACAAGAGAAAACTTGTGTTTGGTATGAAAATGCAAGCTTCAGAAGAAGGGAATCCCCCAACAGAACCAGCGCTTGGTGTGGGAAAGAGGTTCTAAATGTCTGGACAATAAACGTACCATGCCTAAAATAGATGGGTAATGTGAAAGCACTTGTTCTGTTAACAGCAAAGAAGATTTTGTAGGAACTTCTGAGCACTGCTTTAAGTTTTTAGTAATTAATACTGGGATAGGTTACACAACCTTTTGTAGGTCTGATGTCCTGGCAACTGCCTGATGGAGAACTAATTGCTTGAAGGTACAGCTTTTAAACAAAAGACTTACAAAGAATAGTGTCTGTCAGACATCTGGGAGGAGATACTTTAAGCTCCTTACTCGTACTTTTCATTCTTGTCCTTTTCCCTAATTTCTATTTTATGTCATGCAGAAACTTCCAGGAAGAATGCAGATTATTAGATTTTTCTTTCTACTTTCTTTTTTCCCAAGCACCGTCTTTCCCATGTGTTTGTGTTTATGAAACATTCTCATCATGAAATTTATTTTCTTTTTTAACTGTTCTTGGGAAGTAAAGAATGCTACCTGGTGTAACAAGGTAATTCTCTATTCCCACTAGAAAGAATTCTCCCTGTCCATTTGGAAAGACTGAAAAGTAAGATATATGGTTGTGCTGTTAAAATAACTCACTGTTAAAGATCTTTCTACGTTTTTTTTCTTGTGTGAGAGAAGGAGTTCTCACAAAAAAAGATAAGTTGTGGAGACATGGTAGCAGAGATCATCTTAATGAAAGATCAGGGTTTTTGTGGGAAGTATTAATCAGTTTCAGAGTCTCACAGGCCAATAATACTGAAGCATGTTTGAAGCCATCAGAAACTCACCTTCTGGTGATTTAGACACAGGCTGAATATTCATTTTGTTTGAGTAAGTCAGAAAAATCTGTGATGCAAATCTGGATTTCCCTTGTATCAATAGTAGAGTGAGGCCATGAGGCCATGGCTTCTGCCAGTCACTGGAGTACCCCAGGTATGAACAGGGGTTGTACTCACTGGAAATGTGGTATGTATATTTTGTATGCATGCTAGGTGACCTAGGGGCAGCATAGGGCACATGAAAAGCCTTGTGCTAGACTTGGTAGTCTATTACTAGAAGTAATACGAAATCTGGTTTTGTATTTTTTTAAATAAGGAAAAGACATAGTTTTTGTAAGAAAGTATGCAAAGGTACCAAATATTTTGAAAGTGTAAAACTACATACAGATCTTTTCTTTCCCTTCCTTGTTCTCACTTTTCTTTAATAGAGGAGTTCCTTTGAACACATGAATGTCAAATCCTTATTACTTGATTGTTACCACAGGGCTTTTTTTCCAGGCATAGAAAAAAAAAAAGTGCTAATGATTTTTTTTTCTCTCCCCCACTGCCCCTTCTCCCAGAACATCACTCACTGACTTTTATTTGGTCATTTTATTGGACTAGACATCATTCCTTGCTTTCCTTATACTCCCTCACTCCATGATGTATATCTCTACTTATCTCCTGGGGGTACTTCTTGTTGTGATACTGTGACACTAGTTAAATAGTTATTTTTTTGCTCTATAAAGTTTAGAAGTGTCATATTTGAGCATCAGACAAGGAAGTAGATATTCTTGGGAATTACATATTAGAGGCAGGAGAAAATTTTATCCTTCAAGTATACTTGCAGAATGGAAATTCCTTCAGCTTGTGAAGCAGTACAGGGAGAGTTGTTTATTCCTCCAAAATGCATCAGTACTGGTGATGCATAATCCTATGATGAAAATTAGTTTACACTGCAAGATTAATTTGAAGTGTAGTTTACTTCTATCCCAAAGTTAATTAATACTGAGTTTCACTTCAACAGTGGGAATTGATAGTTGACAGCTTTCCCTTTTTTGATATTTTTCAAATACCTAAAGAACCTTCCTGCTTTTTTGTTTCCTAGTACTTATTACTCCTCTTACATGTATGGACAGGGATGAATTTTACTGAGGAGGAGTTTGAAGGAAAATAGTTTAGATTTTAAAACAAAATCTTTATTTTTCATATCATAGTAAGATCAGTTACTTTTGCTTTTCAGTTTTCACAAAAAACAGGCTATACATGTATTTTATAGACAATGTGAGAATTGTGGTATTTAGTTCATTTTTTATCCTTCAGATTTATAGAGAGGTGGAGAAATGTTTTCATAGTTACTTCTCCAACTTTATCACTTCGCAGATGATGCTGAATTTTAACAAGCTTGAAACCATTTTTCTTTATGATTCCTTTATGCCTACTTAATAACAACTGCATATTGACATTGAAATAGAAATTTAGAAGTGGATGAGCCTTAGTATAAAGTGAGTGGTTGAGTTGAATGACACCTTCACAGAAATAGTGCATTTTCTGGTAATACTAAGATATGAATATTTTGCTGCTGTAATGTTGCACTGGCTTCCTATTCTTTCTCTTGCTAGGAGATGAGTGTAAGCTAAAGGTAACTGAAGTAACTATAAAACTGGATTGTTTTACATGAAGTATCTTGCACAGAAGAACCTCTCATTCTTCTATCCAGCAAGTTGTTAGTGTTCTCATTTCCCTTGAAGCTTCAATCGCCAGATTAAAAACATCAGTCTAAAGAACTGCTAAGAATAAAATGTACTGTATGTTCAAGCTGCAGAACCAGTAATGCTTGGCATCTTACAGTTTTGAGTCCAGTATTCCTTAAAAGTTCATACCAGTATCCTCAGTTATTCCTCTGTCTCTACAGTTGTTTAGTATATTATCCTTCTCTCTTTGAGCTTTAATCATTAACTGTAGTTATTCCCACTAAGGGGAAATCCTTCCTGACCAATTTGGTGGCCTTCTGTGATGGGGCTACGGAACTGATGGACAGGGGCAGAGCAGTTGACGTTATCTACCTGGACTGGTGCAAAGCATTCAACACTGTCCCACGCAACATCCTTGTCTCTAAATTGGAGAGACATCAATTTGATGGATGGACCACTCAGTGGATAAAAGAACAGGCTGGATGGCTGCACACGAAGAGTTGTGGTCAACAGTTCAATATCCATATGGAGACCAGTAACAAGTGGTGTCCCTCAG
>NW_009928865.1:0-18659 GCF_000696875.1 Nestor notabilis
TATTATAATATTTTATACTCTACCAAATATTTTGGATGCAATGTAAATGGCCCTTAAACTCAGATGTCATAACCCTCAGTGTCTTTACCCTTTCCTGAGTAACCAGCACAATTATTTTCAGCGCCATCATTTAGCCGTTGTTTGGTCTGTCACAACAGTAACTGAGGAGCTGGCAAAGCAGGGATGGCCACATAACAGTTACATACACATGCGAATTCAATAAACATCCTGCCTAGTTCTTGAAAATACGTCAGGAAATGCTTTACTGTTTAAAAAAAAGAAGTAAATCCTCAAACAAAAATACTATCAATTTATTTACCTTTTAAAAAGTCGAGTTTTACTATGCAATTTCATTTTGCAGAGTTATTTGAGGTATGTTATGAGTACCATTCGAATCTCAGGATACAAATTCATCTGACGATTAAGCACATTTGATTCAGAAGAACTAACAGGTTTACTCAGTTCACAGGCTTGTAATTTACCCGTAAGTACTTGTATATTTCATGAGAGCTATGAAAGATTAGAACAGGCTTCAGGAATGCTAGTTCTGTATAAAGAGGCAATTCAATCAACTGTCATGAGCTGGGAGATTCTTCTATGCATCTCCCTGCCACTTCTCTCCCAACAGACCCCCAGCAAATAAAGCATTAGTCCATGCTAAGACTGTGTTTAAAAAAGCAAACCAAGGAAAGGAATGAGAGGGGGCTTTAATGGGACCACAGGGCTTTATAAAAACACTATTAGAATAAAATCCTCTGTGAAGACCTCCAAGTTTCACATCACTTTGTCTCTGCAGGTTACCAAACATCAATAACAAGAAGAAAAAAACAAGCCATAAAGAAGGATGGTAAGAAGTAGGAAGTTTTTACAGAATGTGGTTGTTTTGCCATCCTTGAATTTAAACAAAACCAGACACGCAGTATATTACTCACACATGAAAAGAGGAGAGCCAAAAGGGAAGGGGAGACTTCCCTCCTTTTCTCTCTCCTTGCTTCAAGGAAGCATCTCTGAAAGCACACAGGCATCTGCTTTGGGTTCCTCTGACGTCAGTAAATACGACTGAAGTAAAGCACATGCTTGCATACATTCTAAAAGTTATCTGCTTTTAATAACTGGAAGCTAAAAAGAAGCTACAAATCAATGAGCAGAACATGTTCAACCAACAAACAAGATCTTTTTTTGACTTTAAGGTGATATTATTTACTGGCTCTGCAAAAGTTTGGACTCAGTAATACCCATTATTAGAAATAGAGACAGTTTCTAATGCAGGATTCAATCAATTAATTTACAAATACTAAAATATATGCACTGGTGACAGAAAAGAGTTGTGATTAATACCAGTGTGTCACATTTCCTTGGTGCTTTATAGCTTAAACATAGCATTAACATTAAATAGTTAACCTAGTCACAGCTAGGTTATTACGTGCAAAGGTTCCCGAGTTCCTAAACTTCTGTGTGGTTCTGGATTTAACATAAAGATCTCCTACAAACTACTGTCCTTCATTTTCATAGTCACCTGAATCTTCTGTTCTCAAGGTGTAAGCCATCTGCATTTCAGATCTAGGCTTGTTAAATATCTGATGCAGAAAGCCAGGGGCTGCCACCAAGAGCTGCAATACAAGCAGTGAGCATGCAACAGAACAATTAGTCACTAAGTATTTCTGCCTGGTTTTTAAATATCGATGTTTCCAGTAAAAGGAAAACAGGAAGAAATGTGGAGGTCTGCTACACGGCTACTCATCCCTGCTGGATAATTTTGCTAAGGCTGCTGGGCAGGAAGCTGTGGTCGGCAGCTCAGGCAGTGTGTGGCTCATGCTCTCAGAGAGGCTGTGAGAGATGAAGAGAGATGGGCTCTCCTGTGGGAACGATCACACACTGAGCACCCTGGCAGGGTTAGACAATAGTCCCTCCACACAGGAGTCAGCCACTTGACTGTCCCTTTTCTAAGGGACTGAATGTAGTATTACAGGTCTTGGCCCTATCACAGATGCCATTTTTCACCACCTAGCAAGCTCTGCTGCCACTTGGGATGCCTTGCCTTCCTGGAGTCAGTCCTCATCCACCTCCTAAACCTCATGGACTGTTAGTAGCTCCCTGGGACAGGCTCCAGTTTGTTACATCCTGTGTGGCAGTGTCTGTGCACATGTGTCTTCTTTAAACAAGGTACTGATTCCAATTTAAAAATTCATCATCTGCCTACTGGAAAGAACAAGACCTGAAACAATCTACAGTAACTTTGAGTTTGTTACCATCTGCCACAACCATATATTATTTAAGCACAGGATATTGCCTCTAATGACTGTTCTCCTCATTACGAGGTGCACATTGAGGGGCAAAAGAAACCTGACTCAAAGCCGAACAAGTGCTAATACAGACGTGAAAGAGGCACAAAGCAATGTGGGGCAGACACAGGGCTGGTGTGCACAAGCCTGACGTGCCTGTCTCCAGCAGCTCGGAGCTGGTCTCTGGGTGTGGTTTCCCACCCCCCCTGTTCTGCCCAGGGATGGTGGATGGTCACAGCAGCCACTGGAGTACTGGGCACAGTCAGGACTGGTCCCAGATACTGTCATGGGAATCACTGTAGTGAGATCTAATTCCTCAGTAACAGGCAGGATTGGGTACTAAACTATCAATTCCCAGTTTTCATTAGGTTTATTCATCCTCAGGCCAATTTATATGCTGGTATAACACCCTGGGAATTGTGCCAGCAAAGACTTTGCTCTAATAATATCAGGTTGATTTCTGTAGCATCATCTGTGTGTGGCTTTGGGAAGACTATATGTATATCCCACTACAGACTTTGCAGAAGCAAATACCAACTCTGAAGGAAGATTTTTGACTATGCAACCACTTTTTCAAGATAAAAAAAAGAGAAGCCTAGACCATGGGCAAAAAATTCAGATTGTTTAACAAATATAGGAAGTTAATGCTTTCCTGTATATTACTTTGAGAGTTACTAGCACCTAAATATTCTACGTGGTTGAAAGTGTATTAATGAGATGGAAGACAAAGCGATTTAATCAGAAGAGATCAGCAGTAATTTATCCTGCAGAAGATTTACATACAGCAGCCATGTGTGTTTGTTTATGATCTCTACGTCTGGTAATGAGTTTTTGACATGATGGGAAGCTGCGGTAGAATAATGCACTCTATTCCTCACACTGACTAATTAATGCTCTGCTTAATCTGGAAAAAGGCACTTTAAAAATAAACACTAATTTTCAGCAGACCATAAAGAATAGGTAACAACTGAATCACAGCATAGGCCTAAAAACTGGTGTAGCAACCTCATAAGCATGAAAAAAAGGTGATTTTTAACTCTTGAGAGTACCACGTGAAAAGCGTGTGCACACATATACCTCTCTACACTGCAAACAGTACATTAACTTCTTAGCTTTTTCTGAAAGAGAAGAGCAAATATACACTCTCTTCTCTCACCAGTTTTCCTTTTGCACTGCTTCAAAAGTGACAGACCTGACACCTGCAGAGATGATCAAAGTCTGACTTACGACCTGTAGGAATCACTAAAACCAGTAAGAGGTGGCAGAGCTAAAATATTCCCCATTATTCACACACTGGGTACTAAAGTATGGTTTGTGTTCACAAGTTACCTACAGTAACACTGTAGCCATCACCCTCCACCTTCTTCTGACAATTGATAAAATCAGCAGTAAATCCCAGTTTCCACAAGTGACATTGACAGGAAAAGCAGCCAGTGCAAAGACGGTCAGACACTGGGGAGATGGTGTTGAGCAGGGCTGGCTGTTTGTGGGGGGAGTGCAGGGGGAACTCGGTGTCCTCAGCTTCCACTGAAGTCATTCCATTGCTTTTAGTCACTGCACCAAGACCTTGTCTCCACAGGATGTTATGCTGGAACAGCTACTGCATTTACATTCACACCCTATCTCATTCCAGGATAACTTCCTCACATTGACGTGCCCTTAGAAGTACAAGAAAGAGCATTCATCTGTGGCTGCATTTAGCCCTAGGCTGAAGTCTCACCAGGTAACAGAGAATACAGATTTGGCTTTATCTTATAAACTTTGCTAATATATATCACCACCCTTTGGACTGAAACCAACTTCTTCTCTCTAATCTCCCAATCATTTCCCATAGAAAGCGTGTATGCTACAGCCCATGAAAGAAGGCAAGGACGTTAGGAAAACCAGAGGGATTGCAAGGCATTGAAAGCCTGTGTAAGCTGCATCCAAGAACAAATTTCCCAGCTTAAGACACCTGAACTATGAAATGAGCCCTTTCAGTGACTGAGAAATTACCATAGTGGCTAGGAGCAAAACTGCATAGGCTACAAGTACTGAGGAACATCGCTGCAGAACCTTGGGACTGATTCCCCAGTTGGAGTTAAAGGTAAATTAGGTAAGAGATAAACATGGAGCAAACGAGTAAAGACCTAAGCTTTTCATGCATGTTGAAGTGACAATATCAAAATACAGTTCCTCCTGCCAAGTGCAACTCCTTACCCTCCCACTCATACAGCCAGTGTACAAAATCTGTAACTCAGGAGTTCTTGCCTGCACTTCAGCTGCAATAGAAGATGCATTTGTGTGGTCCTCACAGTTCAGACCCTTAACCATACCCCACAGAGAGCACCTGCATTGTCCCTGTCTCCCCAGTTCAGATTTCCCAACACGAGCAGTGAGGACCAAGTGGACGACACCACGTCTGACAGGGATATCCTGGCAGATATGCCCTGTGAGGTACAGCCAGGTAAGGTCAATAATGACAGGAACAGCAAACTGTTGAAGTGGAACCAGCAATTCCCTAAAACCACTTTGTTTTCAGGAAAAGAGTGTGCAGGCTAAAGTCTGCAGAGAAGCGCCAGCCCCTGCTGCAGCACTGAGCATGAGTGAGTAAATGGCACATCATTTCTGGAGATGACCCACTTTCTCTGCATCTCCACCACTGCTTTTCTGGCAAAGGGTTTAATTCTGGGTTTTTGTCAGTGCCTGTACCTCAGTGGGTTCCTAGGTCTGCAGAACATCTTCATTCCACTTAGACTAATTCTTTCTTTTCTTTGCTTCTGAGAGAAAACAAGTTACAGCTTCAAACCACATAAGGCTGCACGTTTAGTGCTGCAGAATCCCCACTTTCTGCTGCTTCCCTTTCCTCAATTCTTCTCTATCTGACTTAGTGTTTACTTACAGACCATATGGGAAACATGTCAGGAAAGCATGCATCCGGGTTCATGTTCAGAATAAATACTTTTTATGACTATTCCCATGACCTGCAGCGATAGACTAGATTAGTCACCCACAACTATGTATAATCATACCATCATTTAAATACATTTTCAAAACAGAATACATTTTAAGATACAGATCAACTAAATATTCTTCTATAGGCTTTCTATTTCCTACAACTTTATCATTTCCACCTGAGATAGAAAGTGTTATCTTTCAAGTGTGGCATCAATACAAATAGAACAAAAACTGACGAGGCCGTGCGAAAGTGCAGCCTGCAGACTACTATGTGGTCTGCTTGGTTTTCTTAGCGAGAGAATGATGTAGTGCCACAGGAAAAGAGCTGAAAATGGATGTTGATTCTGAAGTAAACGTGCCATCTATCAACATGTGCAAAAAAAAAAAAAACCAACAAAAAAAAATCCCCCCAAAAAAGAAAACCCACCAAAACCAAAAGGAAATTACTTTTTATTCTCTGCCTATTTCAGAAAACCAAACTCCCTACAATTTTAGGTTCATCCAGAAGAGGAATTGTGAAAGTTTTCTGCTGGAGAACAAAATATTTCCCAAGTGGAATATATCATTTACTGCAAAGCCAGATAAACAAAGGGTCAAATTCAACTTCAGCCATTAGACTTAGTAACAAAATTGGTAAAACAATTTTAAATTGAAATATTTAAAATCTTTTCAAGCTGAAACATTCTGACTTCTACCATAAAAAACTCAGGTCAATGACACAAAACTAAATAAATTATTCAACTTAGTGTTTCTAATTTATTTTTTTTATAGCAGAAGACTAAAGTAAAATTTATAAAAATAAAATTAATAGCTGCATTTTTTTTCTTGTGTAAGTAATGAAACAGCTATATCCTGTACTACTACTCCTTATTTAGGATTATCCTTTTTTTCCAAATTTGTCATCAACCTCTGGGTTGAATAAAAATCTGATGTGTCCCTTTTTGCTTTGGGAAATCGTTCCGACAGTCTTTTATGCGTTGCTGCACATGCAACTGTCCAAAGTGAAGAGTGTTTGTAGCTCTCCTCTGCCTCTGTCCACCCCACAGAAGCAAAACTCATCTGCTGCTGGATAGTTGCAAAACATCTCATCAGCCAAATTGAATGATTGCATCGTGTTACAAGACTTAACCAGAACACATGGGACTCTTCCTTTGGCTAAAATCATGCACAAAAGATGAAAAAATGCAGAGATTTCCCAAGGTAACTTGTGTGCTTGCTGTCAGGCACACACAAGCCCGTGGTATCGACCACGCTGGAACAGTCGGTGGTCAATCTGCCGGCCACCTGCCTCCTCTGCCAGCTCCACTTGAACTTGGAAAACACGGTATCTGGAAGATTATTTAAAATGGCAAATTTTCTTTTGATGGGTTTTCTTGTTGTTCTGCTTGTTTTGGGGGCAGGAGGCTGAGCAGGAAGAGTCATTACATGGTGAAAAGCAAAACTCTCACATTTTCATGTGTGCTTACTTACATTAATATCTATCATTTTACATACATAATACATCTACATATGGAACCCATTATTATTGAGGAAATGTTTTTTTAATGAGGAAGACTGAACAATACTTAAAAGAAAGAAAATGTTCAAATCAATGTTAATTTGCAGCAGGAGGAATACAGTATTTTAATAAAAAACTGTAACAAGACTGGCCTTTGTATCCAGGATCATCCTCGTCCTGTGTTCACACCTTGAGAATAGGATTTGACCTTCATGGCTTTTCTAAGCTTTGCAAACCTCCTAAACTGAAACGTAAACTCTGCCTCTGTCAAGGACTTCTAAAAGACCAGTGCTTCAGCTCTACAGAGACAGCTCATTGTATTTGTTTTCCAGATCCATGGAAGCATTTTTACTCCCTCCACTTCTTTCACAGAGCCTGTGCCTGCCCTCCCTTCCTACCCCCAAACTAATCCAAAAATAAGTTAAAAAAAAAAGGGTGTGGGGGGGAAGATTTAGGTAATACAATCACTTCTGTAGAAACGTAGCTAATTATAATCTCAACTGCTGAACACTGTTTCCTCTCTCTCCCTACATGCTGGGGCTAATTAAGCTTTCCTTAAATGTTGCATATGAATTAAGAAGAAACAAACAACAAAAACCCCTCACTATTTGAAAATGAAAAAAATCTGGTGCTAAAAAGTCCTGGCAGGCTAAACATTAGTACAATAAAATGGCTGGATTTTAAATGGTAAAAATAAAGTGACTAAAAACTCTCTGTTTGAAAAATGAGACACTTTCAAGAGAGACCATTCACTGTAGGAAAGAATCATCTCAAAACCGAGGATGAATTATTACTATCAAATATAAACCTCAAAATAGGCTCTGTTATCATAATGCAAATATTAATGCGTATTTGCTATTCCTGCCAAACATTATCAGTGTTGTTCCGACTCACAGGGAACAACCTGTTCTGTGTGGATCCTGACTGGGCTAGGATTTAACTAGGCTTGTCATTTTAACACCAGTAACATTGTTTTGTTCATCTTGAGAACAGGAGCAATGATTGCAAGAGGATACAGGTCTCTGCACTGGCTTGTTGTTAGGAAAAGCCTTAGTCACAGGACTGTGGGATCAGCAGAGCTGCCCCTGTGGTCCATGGAATTATTGCTGACCATGGCTCTCACCCCTTACCTTGACTTAGCTTCTTCATTTACTCTTGTCAAGCCAGCAGTTTTCTAAACACTTTTCTTTAATAGGTTGAACTACTTAGAAGCTTTCTAAGCTTCCTTGCTGTGTTTTTCAAGTCCCTCTTTCAATGGTACGGTACCAGAATGGCAATGAAACCAGCACCAGCCATTCAACAGTGGCTTGATGCAACCCTACTGGGAACATCCCACAGGAGCAAGGTACCAAAACAAATGGGTGGCCTGTGAAAGGCACATTTTGTAATAATGCCCCAGAATGTAGTCCCTGATTTGGAATCTGTGCACTACAAAAGAAGTCCCACTCAGTATGTTGCAAGAAATAAGACAAATTATAATTTGTTTTGTTACCTAGGTGTCACATAGATACTACCAAATGCAACACCGAATGCCTTCTGAGTCTTATGTAACATCAGATTTCAAATTATAAATGTCACAAAGGCATCATTCAGGCTTTGAAATATAGTTTGTTACCAAATATGATGCATGAAATGATTTATCAAATTCACAAGAAGGAAGAAACCAATGACACAATCCAACCTATTTCCCAGCAAGTCCAGGACTGTTTCCAATGACATGTAGACTGGCAGAAGAGAGATTTATTACCACGGTTTCTTAATGCTATGTTTTATCATTTAGCAAGCCTTCTTATCATGCTCCACATGGTGCTTGTACCAAGCACAATAGGGCACCTGGATTTCTACCACCTGTCCAACTTGGTGGGTCACTCATTGCCTTGCACACCGTTGATGCAGCATCTCTGTAGCCAATTTCTACAGACAGAGCTATTTTTGAAATAGCTTATTGGATGCCAGTAATCTCATGGGGGCAAGAAAAGGTTTGCTGCTTCAAAAAGATGTGCTTAGAATGGCAGAGTCATTTTTAAAGTCAGTCTGTTCTTAAACATGCCTACAGTAGCGTTGAGGCCACATGGAATTGTACTCAATTTCAAAACACCATTTAAAAGGAGAGGGATTCATCAGCTCCTACTCCTCACAAACACACAGACCCACGTCTCCTGTTAGAAACCTGTAAAAAACAATAGTGAAAAACCTGGAAATGTTTACAGTGGCTTAGTTTGGGACTAACTGAAACAGAGGACGTGCCTTCGCTTTGATCCCATTAAAATGTGAAGAGTTTTCTCGGTCATGGAAAAATCATTTTGCTGTATCAAAATCTAATTGCACAAAACAGCGTTGGCTAGTTTATGCATCAGTTGATTTGACAGAGATGAACTGTCAGGAAACTACAGGCCCAGAAGTGACAGCAATAGAATACAGCTGTAAAAATACATCACACTTTGAAAATTAAAAAATACAGAAAAACTTGATACATCTTTTGTTAATTCTGCTATCTAATTAATAATATATATTAAGCTAGAAGACATTTTAATCTTTAAGAATTAAAGAAATAATTCTTGGATTTAGCAAGCTCAAACATGTATTCGATTTAAGTGCATTAAATAACTCCATTTGTTACAGGAAATTTTTTATGCACATGAAAAGCTTTGAAATGCTGTAGGCTAACAATTTAAACTTCGACTGGGCTAGAAATGAGAAGGTATTCATAGTCTGGCTTTGGTTGAAGTGATAAACGTGATGAAATTCAGCTGAGGAGTTAAATTCAGATTTCAGACTTTGAAATTTGGTCACTTTCTAATTAGCTGTTAAGAAACAAGCATCTTCCTTGGTACAACACATACATGAAATGTATGTTCATGGAAGGGAACAGTTGTTTCAGATTTGTAAGCACACACTACAGACTACTTTTTAGTTCCTTGTAAAGGGCACATCGATTAGCACCGTGGTGTCTCTGCACTTTCATGACAAAGCATCAGCAGTAACACACTGTAATAAATTGAACACTAAGTCTTTAAAGAGCTAATGAGACATCTTTTTTTGTTCATGTTCATGATTAATTCCTACTCTTCTAGGTTTCATGTACAAATCAGACAGCTAAGAACAGAAACCTTACAAGTTATTTATGAAAACACAAGTTATTTATTCTGCACATGCAGAATTAAAGGAAATTGACTGCTGCAATACACATCTAGTCAGCTGGAACCGAGATAATGAAAACGATTCTGGTGTGAAATAGCTATAAAATGTAGTTCATCTCCAAGATTACCTGGTTTTAAAAGACCACACCCGGCTGGATGATTCGTTTGCCGCTTCTGGTGTTTCACCTTTGACAGCAAATTCATTGCATGAGCTAGGGGATGTTCACATACACACACTTGTAATGAAAAAGTGACACAAATAGGACACAAACACCAAATGAGCACCATGTTATTATATAAGCAGGTCAGATGAACACAGAGACAATACTACTTGATTGATAATATTACCAATTAATTGTTAAAAAGTCTCTAACTAAAGTTGAAATCTTTTTCCATCACTTTTGGGCTGTATTCGTACATCATCCTGAGTACACTGGCTGAACTGCAGACAGAAAACTATCCTAGAATAATGGAAGTACTTTTGCTCAGGACTGACATTTATCAGTATAAAATAGCCAATTTTGCCATTGTTTGAAGTAAGGGAAGTAATTAAAGCACACAAACCCGTTTTGCTACCACCACCCTATTTCCTGCACAAGTTAGCAACAAAATGCCTCTCTCCACCCCACCCCCATTACACACTGTTCATTAACTCTCCACAATAAACATAAATACTTCCATATCACACATTTGAGAGTGCTCCTAAACTGGGAAGTTGGGCAACAGCATTGCTCTGTGCAAAACCAGCCAAGTCCAGTCAGGAAACATATTAATTTGAAAGCCTTAATTAATGACTGAACATTTATACAGCCAAGATTTATGAGTTACAAGGAAGTAAGTCCAAAACATAACACTCCCTCCTGCATGCAAGCTCTCTCTTTAATGGCAAACAATTAGCCTAGGGTAAGATACTGTCTAAATGCTCAAGTTTACTTTCTTCCTCCAACGTCCAAGCATTGATACAGAACATTTGAATTTAATGCCTTTTTTTACCTTTTTTTTTCCCTGCTCTTCCATAAATACTGTTATTAAGAAATATCTGTATTTTATCTTCATTAACCCTTGGTTGTTTGTGGTTTAGGGTTTTTTTAAATAAACTAATGAATGTTAAAGGATTATTTTTTAAGCTCATGGATGCAAAAACAGTATACAAAAAAAGAAGAGGAAAAGAAAGAAGAGAATACTTTCTGAACGGGTAAGTTTATAGAACATATTTTCCATATATGCTTGAAGAACATCATAAACAAGGAAAGGGAGGTCTTTAGAGAGATATATATGAACTTATTAAAAAAATATATATAATCACATGCAAAAACTTTCTTCAAATCCCCCCAAATCCCAGTTTCTTCCTTGAGCTTACTTTACTGAATTCACAAATACTCTCGCACATTCAGTAACAAGGAATGTTAGATGTGAAGAGTAAGTTTTCAGCTTTTAACATTTTGACTATATTCCACTTCTGAAGAGAACTGACATCTTATTATGATGAGTGCTTACTATTTGAATATTAAACAAGACTGCTGACTCTTCCTTGGAAGTCCTCAGGCCTTAAACTAGAAATCAGAAGTCAGAATCAAGAAAAGTTTTGTTCTCTCTTGTTTATACTAAATTACAGAAGGCATTTTCTTGCCTCCAAATCTTGTTTCACTAACAAAGGAGTGCGGTTTGTTTCTCCCCCTGGTTTATATAACATGTAAATACATAAAAATGACCACAGAAATGGCAAGATCCCACAAAGCAGTAACATGGCTAATTACAAGAGTCTGCAACGAGCCGGCGTCCCTACAGCTATACTGTATGCCCTCCCTGGCACGGGAACTCCCCAGAACACTTCTCTCCAGGTACACAGCAACAACGGTGCCTTGCAGAGGCAACTAGGAATGAAAGTGGCACATGGCTTTTAGGCTTGGGTTTTTTATTTTTCATTGCTTGTGGTGGCGTGGCAGGGCTGAAGGTCCAACCCCTGTCATTGCCTGTCATAAGAAAAATCCCCAACAACCTGTCATTCTGGTTTCCTCTCTTCAGTCTTTCATTCTTGGCTGTATGGCAAAAACCATGCCTTGCAAGTGGCTGCCAAAGAGAGATTGAGTGGAAAGCGTTCTTCTGACACGAACTCACAAATACTTGGAAACAACCTATTAAAGATACCCACAGAGTCTAACCAATGAGACACGTACCTTTTGCTCCACCCCCCCACTCCCTACCCCCCCACCAGTTTCCCATCAAATGGGAGCTCACTGGGAGCAGTTCTGGAACGAGACAGAGATGGTTTATCCCAGTAGAAAGCACAGTAAGACCAAAATATACAAGGCAAACCTGAAGGTAGATTGCTCTTCTCCCCCTCCCTTCCCTCCAATAGTGTGTTTCACTGTGTGATGTTAAGTATAATAGTAATAGTCTAGTTTTATCACAGATTTATTTTGCTTGCTAGGACACCAGAAAGTCAATCTCTGTAAGATGCTAATTACTCTGAAATCATAACTAACAGCCCCCCACTTCCCTAAATAAGAAAACCATCAAACAAACGACATCCAAAGCAGCTCTCTTAAACTGGGCAAAACTCTCTTGGTTCTCCCTGACAATGGGGATGTCAAGACCAATTAGCAATTGCAGTCATCTTGGGGTTTACTGTTTTCATCCACTGCAAGTGGTCAACCCAGATCTGACAGCTCACTTTTATACATGCAATGCCATGGACAAATTACAGAAGACTAAGACCTGAAAGGCTTTTTTTTCTACCCGATTATCCTTGACATTTTCATTAGTCAAAGACAGGAAACAAAAAGCTTAAGCTGAGAACTAGGTGATAGTTTAAAAAGTTTAATTAAAAAGCAAAACGGTCCATGGAATTGCTTCTAACATAGCTAACAATTTTCTGCAGAGTTGTTATTGTGCTGTTTCCATCTGCCAATAATCATTTAATCCTTCTGCCAAAGGCAATCTAAAGCTTTATGTATTTACATATGTATTTAAGGGAAACCATAAAAGATAACTTGGAAATAACAACTTCTATTTTTTGATATACAAAAAATCTGAGCTATGGTAGCGCAGCCACATATCAGCTTCTCAGCGATGCTCCGAAATGTTATTTGACAGCTTCTACTCCAGGCAGTGGTTTGAATGCTAAGACCAAAGTTTTGCACCAATGCAAAATCCTTGTTAGGATTCAAATACAAAACAGAAAGCCAGCTACAGATAGTAGCTTAAAGTGCCTTCTTCAATGGGTCTGCAGCTCTCCTGCTCCTGAACAGCCAGTGCTCAGGCAGGCCGTGAAAACCAAAGTTACACGGCAAGAATGAAAATTGCCCAGTGTGACAACATAGGTTTGGCTGCAAATACTTGAAAGCTTCCTTGTTCCCATATTCAGAATCAGTGACTATGTTAATTACTAACAACTTCTCAAACTGTTTCAGAATTGCTGCTGAGCAGCTTAATCTCCCCAAAACCCCTCAAACTCCAGCAGCATTGTTACTAAAGTTTGTGGATAAAAAAAGAAAGCAAAACAAAAGCAGATATTTCAGCTATTCTGTCCCAAAAAATCTCACTTAGAAAAATAAAATCATACATAATCAAAACCTCTTCGAAAGGAATACAGCAAAATGCATTTTTAAACTCGACTAACTTAAGGAGATGTTACACAACTGTGTAAGCTTGTGGTTCGTACGCATTTTTTGGGATGGCAACTATTAAAGCATATCACAACTAAAATGTTAAGGAAAAAACCAGACACCAAAACACCTCCAAATACTTTATCAGTAAGGACCACCTTTCACAAAATGAACCCAACATTTACATTACACAAATTAAATACTATTTCTATTACAGGAGAAAGCAATAGAAGCAGAATAGTTGGTGCATATTCTATACAGAAGTAGCTTTAACAGGTATAGCTTTTAAGATTGCAATTCAGTGCATTTGTTGTGGAAGATATTCAGCCTAATGGCACACTTATGAATCTGATTAAATATTGCTAGGTTCCAAATTTTCACAACAGCAACCATTACTTCACTGATGACTGCTAAAGGCAAACATCCTATTCTACATGTACACAAAGATACCAATATACGTTCAAATATTTTAATTCATACACACACCTCTCCAATCTTTGCAGTTCAGTGAAGTGTAAACAGTGTTGTCATTAAAATACACGTTCTTCGTTCACAGCAACAATACTCAGGTAGATTAATAAGCTTTTATACCTGGATTCCATTTTTCCTCTGCCATTCATTAACATTTCTTCCCCCTTGACAGCAATTTAACTGGCACAGTACCAGAAACACAAGTAGGTCAGCACAAGGTGTTCCTCTGTATGGTTTCATCTGGTATAAACATCCCATCTGAGTTAGCCTTCAGGTACTGCATTTAAATATTCCTGGTGCCAATTAAGATAACAATCAGAACTATTTTGGATATCATTGTCCAAGTACTCCCCTTATTTTTGGAGTACTGAATGCTGTTAAGAATGGAAAGGAAGTTTTACTGGAGCAGTGGTGAGCCCTCTGCAGCTCTCCTGGCCAAGATGATGCCCAAGATTACACCTCAGTGCTACCTCTGTGGGAAACCCCTTGAACTCCTCAGCATATCCAAGAAGAAAATACATATGCACATAAAGAAAGGTAAACTGAACACTGAGGTTTGACAGTCAGACATTGTGTACTATCAAAAGTAGCTATAATAGGCACTTAAGCGAGTCAGATACATGCTGTTTAAGGGCATAAGAAACAGCACGGGGTATGTAAGATTATTTGCTTTTTCCCAGTTTATGAAAAAAGTGGATACAAATCAGTCGTCTCACGGAAAATGATACCAAAAAGCCTGGACATTATCTTCTGCTAACACCCTAAGACATATACAGTATTTTCAACTTGTATACAGTGAAGAGGTGGCCCTGAAGTTGGTATATAAGAGTCAAGGATGAGGACTTAATTTTCTGTGAAGTGCAATGACTTTTTGATGACTTTCTCTAATTTGTGTGCCTTGCCTTATACTTTAGGACTAGAGTTGAGGAAAAATCAAAGCAGCAAACTCACTTCTAACTGCATACCCTATGACACCCCATAACTTCTAGGACCAAGTGCCAACACTACAAGTTTAAATCAGAAAAACAGGTCGATGTGATGAAAAAGTGCCTCTTTTATACTTTTTCATCTTCTTTTTTTTCAACAAAAGCAAATTCTACCAATCTGAACTGATACGAGCATTTGTATTACGTAAATGAAAATACTTCAAAAGACAGGAATAAACCGAAATTTTCAATTCATTCCTGATCACTGCAAGTGCGATTTTAACTCAAACATTACACATCCCCATTTGTAATCAGTGGTATACCGAAAGTGTGTGCTTTAAGACATGGAAGGATAATCCCTGCCATCTGATTGAAAAAAAAAAAAGGAAGAATGAATTAAATTAAAAGTTGCTAGAAATAACTCACAAGCAAAAAATAAAACTAACAGAAAACAATAGCAGTAGCCTAAAGAGATATATTTTTTCCTTCAGGAATGAATTCCCATCTGCTTTTAAAGAGCAACATGTTTTTCCATTGCAAGGAACTACAGCCAAAACCAGGACAATAAAGAAGCAGAGCCACAGGCAAGAGGAGAGGGCAAGTGAAGCTGCCTGAGAGAGTATCAGTCTAAGGTCCCTCTTTTACATGGCTGTGTTTCAGTGACATCCCAACAGTCCTCCGCCGTGCTGGCAACACAGTCCCCTCTGCCACCCTCAGCTGGTAACTCTGCTGCACTCAAGGTAGTGTGGAAAAGGGGAGGCGAGGGGAGGGAAGCAAACAGCACATCCAGTGCTGCCAGTAAAGGCAGGCATCTCCTATGGCCTCGGCTGGTTGGTAAAACTACAGCTGTTCCATAAAAGCTCATGGGAAGTGAGCAGCCCCGTCGGCAGAGGATTGCATACCCCTGGCACAGAGTGATGCTCCTGTTGCAGGTTCTTTC
The DNA here is from genome assembly GCF_000696875.1 of Nestor notabilis. NCBI lineage: Eukaryota > Metazoa > Chordata > Aves > Psittaciformes > Psittacidae > Nestor > Nestor notabilis. The sequence goes on from NW_009928865.1 coordinate 15,803, forward strand.
TCCAAACAGGCATGCAACAAGAAATAACCCTTCAAAGGCACTGGGAGGAAAAAAGCAAACAGAGTTGCTCATTTACGGAATGTTGGCAGATAATGCCATTAAAATAGTTAACGAAGACACAGAAAGGAAGAAAAAACCATACTGAAATCAGCTGAAATTGGCCACATTCTATCTGTTTCAGCATTTAAGGAATCAAAATGTTCAGCTTTTTGGGCTGTATGGAGGGAGAAAATCTCAGGTTAAGCACCAGGCTGAATTTCATACCTTGACACTGTTTGGTGCTCACTTGGGGACTCATTCAAATTCCCTCTGGCATTTTCCCCAGGTTCCTCTGAGGATCACTGTTCTTTGAGTTACTTAGGAAGCAGTTCCGACTGTATCCTCCCTGAGCTGTTAATGGGTCTGACCTTTTTGGAAACACTAATGTCCCTTCAGCCAGATGCATTAAATCTCCTCTGCTTGATTAAACTATTACCAAATTATTATTATTTCAGTGAAGGATAAAATGTTCTTTCCCAGATGAGCTAGCCAGGCATAAGTTTCAGTGCAAATGTGCTCTTGGATACCAAACCTTACGTTTTGCATGAAGATGCTAATTGCGACTCATGCTTTTATACACATAGGGTGAATACAAACAGTACCTCATCAGGTCTCAGCTGAGATAAGATGTGATGAAAATCAGTCCACCTAGGGCAATAAACCCCCCACCCACCTCTGAAAAATGCATTAGGGGAACCAGATCTTTCTAAAGTGGCTTAAAAGGAGAGCAGGCAGAGGCGGTGTCATGCCACAGGCTCTTGCAGTTCAGCACCACCATGCCCATGAGTGATTATCCAGGCACTCATGCTGCCCTCGTTTCTGATCTGCCCAAGCACATTCTGCACGTACGAGGTTCTTGTGAGACCAGCAGTAAGCAAAATCCCATGGGAAGTCCTGTCTAGTTACTTACTTCCTTTCCGGTGATTCATCTCATTTATCCCAAACACTGACATTTGGAAAACATTCCGAATGCCAGGTATTTCCTCACCTTCCAGCCACCTGTGCCAAACACATCCTCAGCACTGATAAATGTGTGTAGGAAGGTGGTGATCCCATATTACCCATATTGGATGAAGGCTGAGTCTCTTTTCCTCACCTGCCCACACAAAAACGTTCACGTTTCAATGAGTGATATAAATTAACAGATCCTATACATTGTTCCAAAAGAAACTTCAGAGGTTCATCTGAGGCCTTAATCTGCTCTGTTTCAATCTGACAGCTTTCCTCACTTTGAAAGTTGCATTTCACTGCAATACTGTATCCTGGTGTGGAGCTAAGCAGAACTTCAGGAGGAAAGGCCATCCAGCAGGGTCAGGCCAGAGTCATTTCAGTGATAGGTGCTTTAACTACCAAATCACACATTTCTGATGAGACAGATGCTTTTTTTCGTGGTATCTTAGAAGTTTAAAATATGAGAGCCCAGTCTCTCATGATGTGTTGAGCACCTTCAACACCTGTGGAATTCAGTGGGAACTGAACACACTCTGCATCTAGCATAACTAAGCATAAAAGGAACAAACATGTTTGTACATAAAAATTGAAACCATGGACTGTAGCCATGACATGATCTGAAAGGTCTACTGTTTGTTTTGTTGGTTGGTTGGTTTTTAATTCCATACAGAAACTTCACTCTTTTTTCATTTTTACTTTTTTGATGCCTTCACTCCCAAAATCCTGTGTCTCTTTTTAGGCTACTATATAGGATTGGATTTATTGTGCTTTAAAAAGTTTAAGCAGAAAGCCTTTCCCTTAAGTTTGGAAGATCTTTTCCTTCATGGAAAAACTAGATGCAAGGAAGATAACACATCCTAATTTGTCATATATGTCCTTTTTAACCTGTATCTCAGCCCTCTCCACCTTTACTGTGGATTCTCTTTACTAAAGAGGCAAATTTTTCCCAATATCTTAACAGACTGCTTACCCTCCTGTACACCTACAATGGAACACATCCTCAGTTATTCTGTACTTGGTACTTTCCTCTATAAAAGAAAGATGAGTTTGGAGAGGTTTTGGTTGTTTGCAGTGGTTTCTTTATTAAAGTTTATAGTTTAAATATAAGATCATGCATGTTTTAGGATACATATTTTAAGAGTCAAAGGCTTTAGTTGACTGAACCTAGTGTGCTGCTGCAAAGATACTTTTTGGCATCAAATATGTCCTCATTTGAGCCAGAGCAAACCTTCACTGGCTTGCTGTTTTCCCCCTTCATTCTTTGTTCCCATCAAGAGTTATTGCAAAGTGAGAAAGATATTTTTTACATCAACTGTTCTACTAAGAACCAGTGAAAGATTTACAGGTTCCCAGATTCCCACTTTACTATTGTGTCCTGTAAGCATGGAAACTGATAATAGTATAGAAACGGTGCCAGCCTTTGCTTTCACCATGACCTGCTTTCCACCAATTTAAAAGCACTCAGTCCCATTAGCTTACTTTTATAAGCATGCTTGTCTGGAGAATATTGTCATCATATCCAGAATATTGATTTTTTTTCCCTACTTTTAACCAACTTTAAACTCAAAACTACTCAACTCTTGATTTAAGTTTCTGCCTAAAACCTCCCTCTCTGCTACTGCCTTCTAAACTGTAACAAAATATAATGTGACTGGGGTTCAGGCAATAAAAGAAGGTTCCTCACTCTACTGAGTTTATTTTCCTTTTTATCACCTACTTTCTGGAACAAAATATTTCTACAGTGGGGAAACACTGTTTCATCCCTTGATTGTCCATTTTCTCAGAGCAGCCTCCAAGGATTTGAAGACAGACACACCCCTTCCACACCGAGTTTGTAAAGGCAAATGACAAAACCTTCCCCCCCCCC
>NW_009928865.1:18690-19503 GCF_000696875.1 Nestor notabilis
CCCCAAACCTGGTCTAATAAAGACATCAATCTTTGCATTTATAAAGGTAGGTGCCCTTCCTCTAGGCCAAGACATGTTCCAGCTACAACCTTTCTTCTTCTCTGCGTGAGACAATGTATAATTTTAAAACTGCTGGACAAGCAATTTTCTATCCGATACTGTCCACATGATTCTGTTTGTACTTGCACTAGAAACTGCACTAGGACTATGGGTGTTTTGTATCACAACAGAGAGCACCCATTAATTATGAAAAACCTAATCTGAACCCCAAATTAAAAAAGAAGAGTGCCGGAGTCTGTGGAAGGCCCATCTTTCCTAAAGCAAGCTGGCGGTAGCAGCATCATGAAAGCAAGCAAATGAGACCCAAAGAACTCACACTGCTTGCACTTTCAAACATTGCTTTTAAATGCTTCTGTGGCAGGATCTTTAATTCATTGCACTTTATAGAAAGCATAGGGAGAAATCAAACAGATAAAACTTTTCAGCATGAAGTACAACAGTGAAAATGCTCTAGAAAAAAGCTATGATCCAACTAATCACTCTTCGAGTGAAGACATCCCACTTACATAAAACCATTTAAAAAAAGAATCACCAGTTTTCTAGAAGTTGAATCTCCTGCAATTTTGCCCAAAAATCAAATGCAGGAATACTAGAATAAACCTTACGAAAGTTTTGATGCAGCACTACACTTGCTGTTTTAACCATTTTTATTACTTTCAAGGACTAGAGACCTCTCTGTGACTACCAGTGCTCCCTGCTAATGCTGCAGCACCTGGAGGTGCTGGTGAGGCCAGCAGTGCAGCACAGCCCAGC
>NW_009928865.1:19534-51101 GCF_000696875.1 Nestor notabilis
GTCAGCTGCCTGGGCACGGGCTTTAGTAGAAGTTTCCCAGGATAAAAAGATGGGGACAAATACAAGAGTATTGTCCCAATTTGATGTCTCCTCTGCCACACCAGTGAAACCTGATGGCCTGCATGTGAGGGCAAAGGAGATATATGGTTACTGCAGAGCTGTCCTTGCAGCAGCCAGACCTATCCTGTGCTTGGCTCGATCACACCAGCTCAGCAAAAAAGAGGTTGAGGTGGTCCTGGGAACAGACAGATGCCTTGAGGGCAGAGATGCAGCCAAAGAAGCTGCCTCAGAGGGAGGAGGGAATGATCCTTGGTGTTAACATCAGCTTGGAGGCCAAACCTTGCTATTCAGAAACTTCTATAGACAATTTCTTACTTTCCTGATTTACTGATGCAGAAGAAGAGCCCCAAGCACTGCTGCAGAGCACTGCTTCAGAAGGGCCTGATAATGAAGATGAAACTCAAACCCAAATATTTCAGCTGAGGCTTTGTTTGACCTATACTATTAGCATAATAAAAACTAATTGTATGGACATTACACTTTTTTTTTCTACATTAAAAATGTAAATGCACTTTTTTTTTTTTTTTTAACATTAAACTTCCCTTACACACAAGAGAAGGAAATTCTAATCCACCCTCATAAATTACCTTCAATCTTCTCTCATGTGCAGCAGTGGGAAGTAATCACCCTGTTTTGCTATCCGGATATATCTTTAAAGATACTCATTAAAAGAAACGTACATCCAGCAGGTGAATAGAGATAACTGGTCATCAGTGATGATAGGCAAAAATACACAAATATCTGATCTGAAAAAAGGCCAAGTTGGAAGCCAGACACATACTGAACTATCCACTTTACTCGCTGTTTATTCAGCTCATGTCAGGATGATTCAACACATCTTTACACGTAACTCCCTATTCATACAGCATCTTGTAGTCACAAAACCAAACATTTTCCATTTCTTTTTCTAAACAAAGGATAGAACAGTAGAATGGGAACTTGCCATTCAACAGCGGAAACTATTCGTAAAGCTGGGATGCTGGGGACACTAGGAAGAAAAGGCTTTAATGAAACTGGCTGCTGTGCGTGCCAACTGTCAAGACTTAAATATTCTTCCAAAGAACACTGACTGAGGCTTTTTCTGTATTTACTCTTTACATCCCAGTTATTATAACTCTTTGGATGATGTGAAAGAACAAAATTCATGAGAAATGCTGTATTAGAAACAGGCAGGCTTTCCTCCCCTGCCGCAACTAGTCTGTAGCTGCAATCAATGACCCATTAACTTATTTTTGGTAACGTACAAAGCCAGCACCAAGACATTTGTGACTAATTATCAGCTAGGCACAGGAATTCACCACTAGAGCCTCAGCTGATCCAGATCCAAAGGAAATCCTTGGAATTTCTGAAATACAAGCATTATAGTTGTTGCCTGGTAAGAAGACAGTTTTCATACACAACAAAAAATATATTTATGCCTTTGGAGGCTTGTAACTCAGCCAGAGGCAGATATATTCCCCCAGGGCAGCATCACTGACATCTGGGTAAAAACGTAGTCCTGCTTTGAGTCACTACTCCGAAGCATGGAGGCAGCAGAGCTGCGACAGTTTTCCAGACTGACATTTAAGCCTGCGATCCTTTTTACTGCCTTTTGTTCGTTCTGAGATCCCACATTCTGTGGCAAAAAAAAGATGTGCTATACAAAACAGCTTTGCTCGCTACACAGCTTTCATTCATCCATTCCCAGAGCACAGTTTGTCCTGTGCTGTGGAGGAGGAAAGCGCTTGCGGGTTTGACTTTGGTGTCCACTGTGACACAGCTTCCCAGAACAAGCCTGGAGGCTCGCCCAGGTCCTGCTGCCGCTGCGTATGGCAAGGTCGGACCCCATCCCTTGGAGCACTAACAGCCGTGCCCTCACCAGCCAGTAGGCAATGCAGGATTTTACAACGTACCAGCATTTACAGGGATAGCTAAACGAGCAAAAGTCATGTCTGGGAGCATATCCAATGACTAGTCAAGAGGGCCTTCAGCATTATAGGAATCACACAAACACTCCACAGTTACCCTCTCTTGTGAGCCAAGACAAAAGTTTAACTTATTTCCCTGCCCTTGTAAACAGCTGACAGAAAGATGGGGAGCTGAGGCAAGCACATCACATTTTCCACTCTGTTATGGAAAAAGTAGAAGGTGACTATTTAATTAAAGATGGTACGATAATGCATACACTAGGCTACAGGAAGGTGGAAATTTTAATTCTGGCATTTCATACTTTTTAGGAGCTCGAATTTGCAACCTTAATAGCACTCTTAATTTTTTTTAAGTAATGTAATTCCTTTCAACTAATCAAAATGAGAAAAGAATGAAATATCCTTTCATGAGACACTGACAAGAATAATATTCACAGAGCAGAGTGGTGACCACTAACATATCAATGCTTATTATAACTGCCAGGCATCAGAATCTGGGAAAGTTTCTCCCTGTACCCTGCCTAATTAATAGCAATGAGCTATAACAGTAAGTGCTGCTGTGAGGTCTTGATTATAAGGAATAGGAAAACATGAGCTTCAAAGTGACCAGTGACTTCCTTGGAATTCCTCTTCACCATCTCATAACTCTGTCTATCCTCCCTCCATCTGAGGTTCTCAGTTGCAATCCTAAATGCAAAAAGATCCCCGAGGATGTGGAGAGACCCAGATGAACTGTCTGGGCAGTCTGGGGGCACTTGCCCCCGCCTCCCTCCACATCTCAGGGCAGCACATCCTTAATGAGGCCACCCATGATGGCACTAGGGCTCTCCCTGGAAGAAGCCCTTCCCCTGGCAATGATCTCATGGAGATCTTGAAGGAAAAAAGCCCCAGACTGCATTGTTTTCTAAGCAGAAGCATAGAAATCTCACAAACATTCCCTTTCGTAATTCCTCCCACCACTCTGAGAAGCCTTATAAGGGATGATACCTGGTCGATACTTGATTTCAGTTTTGAAAACCTAATTTTGTGCACCGACTCTGTGGCAGCTACCATTCCAATAGTTTTACCTCTGCTCCTGAGTAATTCTGTGTGTGCTGAACGAGCTCTGATAAGCAGACTTCATCACTGACTGGCATGGACTGAAAATGAAGTTTGAAGATCTCCTCACGAGTGGCTGCATCTGGCAATGGCACATAGATAATTCTGTCTATTCGTCCTGGTCTCAGCAAGGCCTGCAACGAAAGCACCAGAGGAAAAGTTATGGCACATGGCACATCACACCAAGAGAGTAAAAATGACAACTCAATTAAAAACAACAATGCTGCCATATAACCAAAAATTTCAGCAAAGCAGGAGTCTGCAGGATAATAACCAAGCTATGTGTGAGAGGGATTAATATCCTCCGTTAGAATGGATCAGTCATTGAAAAGACAGTAAGGCTACTCAGCTTGTGAAATACCAGCTTACGGAAAAAAGGAATCATAAAGAACCATAGTCATTTTCCTAAAATAATAATTTTAGGCTTGTTGCAAGGTGTGCTGGAATCTTAGGACTTGGCAGAAGGACAGGTGGCAATGGGCACATCCCAAGCTCAGATATTCAATTAAGACAACAAGAGGAGATAAAAAGGTTTTGAAGTGAAGCTTACATGCTGAATTCATGTTGCTCTATCCCAAACTATTAGAGTTGCACATGCTTACTGAAGAGCACTGTACTCTAGCAGGATTTTATGCAAAATAAAGTAACAACAGACAGAGGCCAGTGATGCTCAATTTCAAAAAGGGAGAGAAAAAAAACCCCATAGACTTGCAAAAGCACTACAGTTAATACATTTTAGTATCAGCTTTAAGCCATTGGAAATCTGGTTTCTCCTTCTCTTGTGCCACAAGACAACTGAAAATTCCACAGATTAATACAGTTAAAAGCTAAGGCCTCAACTTTGCAGTTTCATACACATATATTGGCCCTTGCACTTTGGTTTACCAGAGTTACTCAGATTATACATACAGTGGGAGGGCGACAGAGCAAATACTGGGCAGCAGTAACAAACATTAAGAGGGGACAATGGCCACAAAGAGTAGCGTGGAGGGCTCAGGCTGGATGGGGTGGAAATAAATTTGCAGAAGAGAAGTGCAGCCTCGATACAGGTCAGCAGCACGGCTGAAGAAACTCTGTCCTCAGGGAGTTTGAGGCTTGGCCAGACGAAGCCAAGCCCTCCCTGATGTGATGCTGGTGCTGGATAGTCCCATACTGCACAGCAGGGGGGTCCCAGGGCCTCTGGGAGCCCCCTCCAACCAGACCAGTGTGCCTGTCACTGTGCTTTCTGGACAGGGTCAAAAAGCAAACATTATCTACATATAAAACAATTATATCCGATATATAGGAGAAGCCAAGCTCTTAAATTTGTGAGAAGAGAGGAAGTTCATGTCCCTAATACTTCTAACAATCGCCAAGATTTTTGAAAACTGTCTACAATAAAAAAAGTAAACCCCATCCCAGTCTTTCTCATTTGACATTTGAAAAAACCCCAAACCTGTGCACAGCCAATACACATAAATAGTATTTAAACTATTTTCTAAAAACTGAACAATGTTTATATGATTCAGCATGCAACCTAAATTGTTTTTATGTTATGGTTCTCCCCTGGGCAGAGTAGTTTGAGTTCCAGATGACTAGAGATATTGCATGGCTGTCCTGGGCTGTCAGCCAATAAGTCTTTTCCCAGCCTGATCATGTCAGTGAAAGTCATGCTGAAAAAATAGTAGGAAAGAGCTTTCCTTCCTGCACAGCATTGATCAAGTTAACACCCTTCCTAAAGTTTCTTTAAAAAGACTGTTATGGTGCTTCAGAGTGGAAAAATGTATCCTGAATATTAAGAGATGTCTTGTTATTTTTAAAACAGAACATGAAAACGCTTAGCAGAAAGTGCACAGCACTGCAGTCGGTTGCATTGAGCTCTGTAAGGTTACAGCAAGCCTACACTAGGAAGATGAAAGGCCTGTATCCAGCCCGGTGCACTGTCCGTGGCAGTGCCCAGTGCTGGATCCCTACAAAAGACAGCAAGAAACAAGCCATCCACTGATACTTCCCCAGCAGACTGTGCTACTTTCCACAGCGCTCTACATTCCCCAAAGAACTCAACTCCCTAACGATAACTCAAGCAGTGTGCAATTCAGCGTCTAAATCATCTGTGTATCAGGATGTTGCCATTTTTTGCCAACACACTTGAAAGAAAAATTTGCATGTTTCAAGACTAGGCTTGGAGGGAGAGGAATTATACAGCAATTGTGTTCTGCATGCTCTTAAGGAAATGCCGATAGCTAATTCTATTATTTAGAAGAAACAACAAATGTTCACAGGAGTACAGTGGTGTGTCTCTTTTAAATTAAGGCAGGTTTAATCAGGACACCCAGATAATTAGAACATTTTCTAGAACCAGCTTAGCTTCACGCTGATGAATGACCGTGACTGGTGTGCAAGTGGGACAGGAAAAATGCTTGATGAAAACCACCCGGGAGCAAGCACTGCGCTGCGTTGCATGGGCTTTCAGTTCTGAGATACAGGCTTCTAACACGATGTCGGGGCACTCACGCTTGAAAGCACAACTGCAGATGTAAAAGAGTGAATGTATGTTTTATTTCTTTTTTTGCTCAGTTACTAAAAATTGTATTTCCTTCAGTTTGTCCCAAATGCTTTGTGTTTTATATATAGTCATAGTTGGAGGCCCAAGTTTTAAACACACTATCATTACTTTTTGCTACAATCAGGCCTAGGGAACCTATCCAAGATGGCCAGATGTGCTGGGAACCGTACAAGAAAAGCACAAGTCAGCCTCTGCAGCGCCTGCTGCTTAAACAGACACAGACAAAAAGGAGAGGAGAGAAAATAATCTGTAACCTCACTTGGGAGAGGAGTCAAATTCCCTCTAGCCCCTGGAGAGAAAAGGAGATTGAACTGAGAGCTGCTCTTCCCTAGGCCTCCTGTCTGCCCAGCTGGATGGGAAATGGTGTGACCCTGGGTGCAGCTCCACTGCTCCTCACTCTGCTGTCACCACCCTTGTCCCTTTGGCAAAAGCTGCCAGCCCCTCCCCTCTATGCTCCTGAGGAACTAAACACAGAGGGAGATGTTGAGGAAGGCGCCTGCCTTGACCCATCCTGCGTTACTGGAAGGCAGATTCCCAGCTAGAGGCCACAAGTGGGCTGCAGAGCTGCCCTGCTGCCTCCTGATCTGAAAGCAATTGTCAAGCAACAGCACGTCAAGGCTATTCTGGTTTGCAGGACATCACGTTGCCCTCTCAGGCTTTTGGTCTCCATATACTTTTCCTTTATGGAAAATGACTGAGAACTCAGAACAGAGCTGCACACAGAGATTGGCAAGAAGAGAATAAGATATCCCTCTTGCTAGTTTTGCACACTGAAGTTCCTTCTGGAGGAAAATAAGCTCTTCCTGGGCTTAGAGAAGCCTATCGTGCCATTTAATAGGGACACCTGCAGAAGTGCCAGCTTTAACACCGAGGCCCAGGTCATGCTTACTTCTGCTGCTGGCAGCAGTGCCAAGTTTGATGGATGATGGCACCACCTTTTTCCTCAGCGCTGCTTTTCTTACAGACCTGGAAGCTCTTTCTCTTCTCAGTGGGGTGTTGTGTGATGCAGGCTTCCCCACGGAAAGGGTTTTGGAGGTGGTTGCTCCAAGCACACCATGACTTTCACAGGTCATTCCAGAAGATGGAGCTTCAGTCTTGCAATTTGCACTTCGAAAATCAAGAGGAGAGTGATGAGGACACCCAGGTCACCAGGTCCAGACCAGCTCCACTGCCCATGGGGTGTATTGGGATGCAGCGTTGACCCATTGGTGAGGTGGAAGGTGAAGCTGCCTGGAACTGATCCTTGCTGTGAGCCAGAGAAGGAGGAATTCAGCAGAAGGCGGCAGTGACTTGGCTGTGCAGGAGCAGAGGCAGATGGGGGAGGGTGAAGAGTTGAAGCAGGGCTGCAGGTTCAGGCAGATATGAGCTGCCGGGAGTACAAAATTAACTGCTCGCGGCTGGGAGATGCAAAATTGATTTGAGGCTGGGAGCACACAGAAGGTGGGAAGTTGATGGGGCCAAAATTAATTGATGTGTGCGCAGAGCTACATAATTCACTGATGTTGAGATGTTATGAGGGTTGCATAATTTATGTAGGCCAGGAAGGGCACAAAATTAACTAATTGGGGTTTTGGTAGAAACCAGAATACTTCATACCATTAAGCAATTCCTTTGCAAGTTTATGTAATTTTTTTGTCATTACCACAACAGTTACAGAAAGGGTCTGAGTGCACATGTAGTGAAAGGTTACTAGTGGTACAGAGGTGCAATATTCTTCAGGGGAGCGCTAAGAAAGTGAGATAATCATCACGTAATATCATCATATAATATCATCAATAGCAAAAACACATTAATTAAGAAGAAACTGCTCCCCTTTTGAAAAGAAATGCTTAAATTCTTTGGTAATTAAAATAGAGTATTACTTCAAAATATATCACTGGAAAAGGTAGCTAGATCAAAAATGTGTACTTTGTGTGCAATTATGAAGATAATTATTTCAGGAAAGAAACCTTGAATAGGTAAAGCCAGGAATATATTTGTGGTTCCTGTTAAGAATGGACAAGAATTAACCTTAGGGCTTTGCTAATTTTCCTCCTCCTCTTTTCCTTATTCTTTTTTTTTAAAGCATCCCTCTTTAGTTAGCTTTTCCAAAGAACTAAATTGTCAAACAATGCAGAATTCTAACACTGAGAGAAGCATGCCCAGCTGATGAGCTTTCTGTGGGATAGGAAAAATACCTTTCCTACCGACATACTTTTACAGCCATGCCTAACTCACCAAAACCATGCTGAATCAGACCTTCTAACAGACCAACATACAGAAAGGGTGCAGGAGGGTAACCTGACATTAGGAAAAAATCAATAGAATTAAAAAATATGGTGCCAAACTGACAAAAGTTTCCTTAGCAAAACGTAAGCCACGTAGTAAATGGCATACTGAGGTGTGTAAGAGAAAGCAAGTAGGTTCAGTAGCTAGTGAAGCTCATCTGGAGAATCAATGCTACTCCATAGTCTGCTGCAATGGACCTCCACAAGTAGGAACAGATTTTTAGACTAAATTTAAGACATTTCCTGTCAAGAAAATACATTTATTTTAATGCAGAACCTAAAAAATGGAACTAAAAGTTGAATCCTGCTTTTGGAGTCCCTTGGGATTAGACCACAGATGAAAATGAGAGGACTGGAAAGAACAAAACAATCTCTTTCTTTTGTAACTAAATCCTTCCAACTTCAACTAAGAGTTGCTATTCATGAGCCCTGGTTGTGGTCTCCACTTACACGGGCTTCCAAATATAAGAGGTACTCTGTATCTTGTAACCTTATTGGGTAATGCCATTTTTTTTAACTTTCATCATTACAGTATTTGAACGTATCTACAGCATTTCAGTCATATTTTTCCTACAGTCTGTGCAAGCAGTAACTCTTTGTGAGATCCTTTCAGCAGTTTTGCCCATATATCAGGACAGATACATTGCACGTGTGGAAAGAATTAAGATAAAAAAGATAGGCTGAGGAAGTGAATTTGTTAGCAATGATGAAAAGGCCTTCTGCTATCACATTTATCTCTTGCAGGAGTGAAGTCAGCTCCCATAAAGGTGCTTCTCCTACTCTTTTGAGGTTCACCTCAGTGCCTGATATTTTTGTTCTCACTCTGTGCCAGAGCAGGTCACACTCCCAGTGCAAGAGACCAGGAAGCACTTGGCATTTTAGGATCTTTGAAAGCATTAAGTACAGGAAGCTCATCCATCCTGTTTGCTAGACAGGCTACTGTAGGCTTTCTGCAATCATGGATTTATTACCAAAATTAGAAGGTGCTGAGGAGAAAAGACACATTAGAGTGTCGCTATTAAGGACTTGAAAACCACAGCCCAGTAGAAAGCTAAATTTTGTTGTTCCACAAGGCTTTTATTCCCCCTCCATCTGGCATGAGCTGCTTCAGGAGGCAACCTCAAATTCCTCTGGTTTAGGTGACACACTTACTTGCTGTGTCACAAGGCTGGAGTCTTGTAATTACAGGCTCCTGAGTCAAGTGATACGTTTCTTGCCAAGAGCCCCTTTCTCCGCACTCTTCCTCCTCCCCACCTTCTTCCTTCTGTGCCAATGTCTGTCACCACCGTCAGCACATGCCAACATCTCTAACCAGTTCCCCTCTTTGATGACTTGTTTGCTGGTCACCACCCTTGTACTTCTCCCAAGATCCGTGCAGATTACTCTCTGCTGTCATTACACAACATCTACAATTCCTTTCAGGGTGGAGCAGTTTGCTTCTTTAACCTAGAATAGATCCACTACTTCAAAAACTGCATTTTATTAGATATTAGTGGAAACGAGCTCCTACAAAATGTTGCAGTCTCCTATTGTCAGTCCCTAAGCAAAGACTTCACCTTCCACATGGATTTCTAAAAATCAGGCTGCACAACCTGTCCATCACGACAGTCTTGCTCAAGACCTGGAGCATTGTGCAAGCTGACAAGAAAAGACACGATAGGTTTGACAGCAGGTGTTCAGGAAGAATGCACACTATCAAGGGGCAGTGAGCACAGCGGGAACATTTTACTCAGGCATTAACCACAAGTACTAATTAAAGGCAGAGAACAAACACATGGTTTGATACGCCAATAAACAGTAAACTAACTTCAACAGGGAGAGAGTTTATATCATCTGAGTCCAAACCTAGATGAAGCAACACAGAGTGTTAACCATCTGAAAAATAAGAATGCAATGTGCCCTTCACTGCTGAGCAGCCAAATGTCCCTGCTTGTGTAGGATTCATCTACTCTGTTTGCTTATCCTCCAGGCCTACCACCATTAGTTAATCCTCCTTCAAGCACTGATTTTTGCTCGTTCCAGTTCATCTCATCAAAAGAGGGAAACTTTCTGTGCAATTCAATGTATCTTTCAGAATTGCTCCCTTTGCTGGCGACCAACAGGAACTAACACTTTCAGGTATCACTACACATCAGTGTCTTAATTACCGCAACAAAACATGGTTTATCCTATAGTTGCAGTATGCAGAGAAATAACAAATTCATGTTCCCTTATGAAATGGGAAAAGAACTGCAACAGGTATGAGTGTTAACTACATAAGTTATAAATAGGCAGCGTTTAAACTCCCTCAAGAAAGCAAAACTTTCCAAAGTTCATGTGAAAACACACTGAGCCTCCAGAAGGCCGAAGTGTTCCGAGCTGCTTTGATTTGATTTTCTTTCCCTGACATCTGCTGTCAGGCAAGAATGAGGTCCCACTTTGGGCTGAGTCCCTAACCACCACCACCACCACCACCACCATGATGCAGTGCCTCCCACACAGCCAGCTTGTGTGCCCCAGCACCCAGCAGTGCTTGCCTGCAGTCTGGCCTCCTCGCCTCACTGCCAACCCATGGGATTTTGGGCTGCTCTGGCCTGGAAGTAGCTGAGCCTCTGCCTCCCTTGGGGATATGGCACCAAGCATGGAGCACCAGTGACTATTCAGCTGCCTTATCTTGCCTATCCAGCACAGGGAAGAAGCTGCTGTGCCCTCCTTCCTCCTAAGCTCCCTTCCCACGGCCCCTCCTGCACCACGGGATGCACTCCTGTGACAGACAGCAGCCATGGTTCCATGTGGCAAAGGGGTGGCAGAGAAAAGGGATGAGTGGTAGGGTTATCACCTCTCCACCATCTAAAGGAACTGCTTGTGGACACAGGAGGAGAAAAAACTCTGCAAAAAGCCAGGCTTGTATTTCCAAACCAGTAGGCATCAAAATAAACTCATCTTTTTAACCAGAGTAACATCAGTGTCCCAACTGCTTTACATCACAGTCCTGCCACTGAGTTTGATTAATAATAGCTAATTCAAGGGGAATCATGGAGAAAGAAAACTTGAGGAGACTTGTTTCGTTGCAGCAATGAGACCGTGTAAACACAACTGTGAGGAACAATGTGCTCCTTGGCCCATGCAGACAATACCAAAGCACGTTTTCATGTGATTTTGTTCAGATGGGATTAAAATATCTCAAGAAACTGAGTTTCAATCACTTCTCTTGGCAGGAACATCTGCAGGCAGATACTCTGCAGCTGCAGAACCAGTATCTCCATGCTTTTTTCCCCCCTGATATTTCCAACACTTAAACTGGTCAGTTGGCAAAAATTACTCCAGTGCTTGCTGGGAGCCAAACTTTGCCCGGGCCTCTGTCTATAAAAGTCTAAACCTGTCAGTAACACAGCACATTTTCAATGCAGTAAAAGCAGTGCAAATCCAAGCAATCTTACTGATAAAATTCCAAATATTCCAGTTTGGCACCACAGAAACTCAGCTCCAACCAAACCTCTTATGTGGAGACATGGAGGCACTGACAAGGAACCAGGCTCTGCTCCCCCTTGCTTTGTGAACATGGTCCCAGAAAAAACTGAAGCAACTTACAGCAGAGTCTCCACCATCTGCCCATACTTCCAGGACACTCAATGACGTGTTTGCAAGCCACAAACTGGGTAAAGGACAGAGCCCAACCTTTCTTCCTCTGCTTGTTGAGGCTGCGGCGGTCTCGGCTCGGGGCTGCGGCGCTGGCTCCCTTTTCGAGGGGCCTTTCGGACACAGAATTCTGTTCTTTCCCCATGTCCAGTGTGAGCAGTTCCAGCGCAGTGGCGTGCGGACAGAGGATGTCCCAGTTTCTGGCTGGTTTTCCCTCAGTGTTAGGAAGGAGCAGGAGCCATCTAGTCCTTTGCCACTTGCTGGGTCTCCCAGCGCAGTTTTGGTGTTCCATCTTCTGGAACTCCCCCCCTTCTTCTCCTCTAAATGCGATGCTGCTCTCCCTCCCCCACTTGTAACAAAATGATTTTTAGTAAGGTTAAAATTAACTGAAGGCAAAAAAAACCATAAAAATCTATCATCAGCTAATAAACAACCCAACACACCCTCTTCAGTGCGTGTTTACATAAGAGAGTCCTCCGTGCTCCTGCCGAAGAGGTGCAAAACCTCAGGAATGTCAGTTCTTTTTTTATTTGCCCTCTTTTTGGGGGTGGGGGGTTAATAAAAGAACCCCTTTAGAAAAGATAACAATTACATGTAATGGAACCTGGAACCAGACTGTTTTGGCAATTAATCACCCAGGAGCCGTTGCAATCCTGCAGGCTGTTTCTGACAGATTTTGAGAGCTTTACAGGAATCACTGGGATGAGATGTGCCTGGGCTGGCTTCTGACAGGGACCGATCGTGTACAAAGTGGATTGTTGGTTTTGGGGCGGTTTTTTTTAGTCTGTGTATTCATACACACACATACATAAACACACACGGAACCATGTGCACCCGTAGATACATTTCTACAGGAGTATTTCTTTACATACATACAACAACTGCAGAACTCATTTATTAGCCCAGAGGCAAAAAAGAGAAAGAGGAAAAAAAAAGGAAAGAAAGAAAGAAAAAAAAAAGCTTTTTCTTCCTCTCAGCAAAGTAGAGCTATCCATCACTTAACAGAGATACTTCCTGTTTTCAAGCAGTTGGGAAGGCATGACTTCCAACCCAAATACTTGGCTTGGCAAACTATTCCTGTGTTGACAGATGCTTTTATAACCACTTCATTCCACCTGAAGTTTCAGTATAAAAGGAGGTGGTTTTTATTGGCTTTTTTTTTTTTCTTTTCCGAGGGAGGAGAAAGGGAAAGCAGAAAGGAGAGGAAAGAGAAGGAAAAGGAAGGAAAATACCACAATTATAACAGCTGGATGACAGAGGTTAGCATAGCTCTGACAGATGTTACCATGTAACCTCAAAATGACATGCTAGAGAAAAAAAAACACCACCAAACCTGTTCCTTGTAGGAAAGAGAATTTTGAACTCCTGCCAAAATATTACAGTTCTCCTCAGAAGCTTTTGAACGCTGTAACAACGATCCATCATATAATACCATATTTTCCATACATAACTATGCCTTTATATTACTATTGTTCTGACTGATTAGATTACCAGCCCAGGATGAGATTCTTCTCAGAGAAACCACTTAACCTCAAATGACAAGAATCCATAGCAGGGCAGCTCCATCAGGACCTGCCTTGTAACAACTTTTCATCTTCTATGTTCTGTTTTCATAGGATTCATTAACAGGCATGCTCTAAACACTTCCCGAGACTCAATACTTCAGTGTGTGACAAACAGCAGTAAAAATGTGCTGCACAGAGGAAGATGGATTTGCAAAACTGCACGATCCACTATCTATACTCTTTTGTCATATCAGTTTCTGTATGGCTTACACCTGGTTACTTCAGTGCCTACCCTAACACAAAAACCTTGATGACTTTACCTGGCTTGTGACCAAACTTTACAGACCTGTCTAACTAACTGCAGATAAACACGGTGTAAAAGAAATGTTCACAGAACAAACCAGGTATGTGAAATGAGCTGCTTCTAAAGAAAGGAGAGATCAGCAGAGAGGTAAGCAGCATCAAGGAAACAAGAAACAGTTTCAAAAGGAAATCAATGACTTTCTGTTGTTACAGCCAACACTGCGGCAGGAAAAAAATAGCTTCTGGTTTTCATTATTTGAAAGATCTTATTTTACTACCATGGCTCTGGAAGACCATTTGAAGCAATGAAGTAGATCCTGGTCACAATGACTGTAAGCTAAAGGAAAAGTCATTCAACTGAGAGAATAAAGTCACAGTACAAGAAATATCACTTATTTGGACTTGGAAACCAAGGTGATCTCGCCCTTTTAAAGTTTGTCTTTAGGCCTATATTCCAAAAAGACAGGGAGGGAAACAAACAAATCCTGGTTTAAACCCCTCTCTTTGGGAGGTGCAGCCCTCCTGCCCCTCTGGAACTAAAACATACTGGGTACAATGCAGATGCCAATACCACTTGAGACCAGCTAAGGTATCCTGGATGTCTTCCTGGCTTCTCCCTGCCAAGGGGATAGCTGGTGGCCAGGCGGGAGCCTGCTGAGCAGAACAAATAGCACAGGATGCCTCAGTTCATGCCACCAAATCCCAACCATGCTTTTAATATAAGAACAACTAGAAGACATGCTATAGGCTGTAACTCACTAATTGGCAGTCCAGATGCCTAGATACCAGTGAAGCCCTCTCCCCTTTTCAAAATATGCACTCTTAATCAATTTTTTAGTTACAGATTGAGGAGAAAAAAAGAAAGGGATAAGCATATAAGTAGAAAAGAGGCCTCTAACCAGCATCTGCAAAGTGGTGCTCATATAATGAAGCACTGCTTGATGCATGACATGTAGCAGCAGACACAAAACATGAGCTTTTAAGTATGGCCACACAGTTAAGGAGCCTTTCTGGGGCCAGATGAGCATATCAGGGAAGAAGACATTGTCCAAACAGCCAAATGTAGTCACCGAGGATGCCACCAGGCTAACAGTGCAGGTGACACGCTTCCAGAAATGGAGAAAGTGCAGGGAATACTGAAGAGCTGCACATGCTTGACTATAAAATCCCAGCTAGCTACATGCCAGCATACTAATACAGTCAAGACACCGGCTAATTAAGAACAGCAGTGCACCAGCTGGGTCAGAAGCCAAGATACTCTGCTTGAAGAAAAGGCCCCAGCAGACATGCCTTCTCTTATTATTGCAAGCAGACAATCACTGACTTCCTCCACCCGGATGCAGGAAGACAACCTGGTGGTTTTCTCCCTCATACTAGCAGAAACCACTCTGTGTGTTGATCTTAGAAACTTGTGGGTGGTGCTGAGTTTACATAAATTATAGTGCTTACTGCAGCTGCCAGTTGCAAGTGACAGATAGGGCTTGGACTCTGGGATTAAAGTATGTACTTTCTAGTCATTAGGCCTGGAGCGGTGCTGATAAAAAGCTAAAATCATTTTACAGGTCTGCCAAGAGTTTATGGCCCCTAACAGACATGAAATACTAGATGAAAACCTTTCATGCCCAACTCACCCAACTCACACTGCCAAGAGTTCCTTCCAATAAGAGAGGGAGACTATGCTGATCGTTGTTCATCTGGCTTTCTCCTTGACTGTCCCTCACTTTCTGAAGTCACCCATAATGTTCCCATCTCTAAGCACTTTTCAGTGGAAGAATTATTTTGGTCAGCCCCTTTTACACATTCTACAGTCAGCCTGAGGGCATTACTGCCATGGCAGAGTGGGGGCATCCCTGCCATGGCAGACAGTCTGGCATCAGATCTGGCTTCATTCTTACCACACATCCTAGATATTTCCATCTTCATTTCTGGGTAATTTAGGAGATTAAGTCTTGTTCAACTCCCTGTCGATTCTCAGTATTTGTTATAAATTCATTCCATTTAATACCTACTATTTCCCCAAGGCATTTACTTTCAAAAGCTTTCAGACGTCTGTCTGTACCTTTGGTGGATTTCCAGCTTTCACATCCAGCTGTTAAGGTGGAAACAAATTTCAGTGGAAGACTCATAGATAGGTTTTAAATTGTGGATTATCAACACCTAAATCTTCTTTATGCTGCTAACTGCAGCTGCTGTCTGATTGATGTATTACACTATTTCTTTCTGGACATTCTGTTTGTTCACATCCTACTGCCACGCAATGCGAAGACACCTGTTTTGCATGTAGCTTGCTTTTGTATCACATTATCAGAGTCGAAAATTACTGTGGTTCTCATTGTGTTTATTTGGGTTTTAACTTACCTTTTTTTTCTTTTCTTGTTTTTAGTGGGGTTTTTTTTCCCCTTTCTTTTGTACATGACTGTTGGTCTGTTGGATCTAGGTTAACTGGAAAAAAACCTAGCTGTGGTTTCTGCTAAGTAACATAACACATGTTCTACCTGAGTCAACTTTCTCTCTCCCACTTAAACAAACAGTGGCTCCAAATAGCAGAGATACAAGGTTGCACCTCTGCTTGATACCACTGTCTGCATAAAGGAGTATTTATCCTGTCAATGCGTACCTCAATCAAGTAAGCTGCACCTTGATCTAAAGCCTTGATGAGACACTCCTCTTAACATACCTTGTCATTTCAAGATGTTACAGACTCAATCCTGAGGGACCCGGTCAGATGTTATCTTTAAATCTATGGGCATAATCTAGGTTATAAAACACTGGGGGAGGTGTTTCAAATGAGTTTTGTTGAGTTACAGTGGAGATTAAATCTGATAGGCACATCACCTTCTATTCTACTGAACTTCAACTGATCCCTTTATTCTGCCTGAAACAGCACAGGAAAAGACACTTCTATCAAAACAAAAAAAGCACAGCACCACACTAATCACTATAGTAGTTCAGGCCATCTTTAATTTCTCCTTTACACTTTTTCTACTGACTCCATACTTTAAAAGCTTAGTTACTTTGAGCAACAGCTTTTTTCATTTTCTGAGGCTGTACTCATTTATAGCCTTCCCTGTTTTATGCTTCTGTATCAAGTCCTTCCCTTCATACTGTGACCTTTATGATGCTATCTACTTACAGATCATTTATTTGCTGACTTTAATAGATTATTGCACTGCTCAACTGTTTACTATTACCACTGCTTATTTTCTTCCGTTTTTGTTACAAATATTTGGGTTTTTTCCCTTAGTAGGCTTCCTGAAGCATATAAACTTACGCTGGTAAGGTGTTTTCCTATCACCTTGTTAACACCTCTTTATGCTTCTTTGATAAGGTTATCAATGTATCTCCTTTTTTATGCTGCATTTACTTGTGGTATAATTCATAGAAATCACAGTTTTCCCCCTGAAAGGATATGTTTGAACAGTTAACTCACACAATCTTAGTAACTTTTACACATATAACTTGACTATGGATTTATTAATACTTGAATGTCTGGAAAGCTGCATTTATTGTGCCAGCTGTGAGCTCTTGGGCAGAAAGGACCAAAACAAGACACACTGAGCTCCTGAGGTAAATTTGTTCTTCTGACAGCCGTTTATGTTAAGTGTTGTGGAATCACAGAATGGTCAAGGTTGAAAGGGACCTAAAAGGTCACCTAGTTCCAACCCCTCTCCACAGGCAGGGACACCTTCCACTAGATCAGGTTGCTCAGAGCTCCATCCAACCTGGCCCAAAAGTTTTACTATTCTTCAGTTTACAGGTGTTCAAATAGGACAAACCTACTCTCCTTATGGAATGCAAATTTTGGAAACCTTAAGCAATTTCAGACCATAAATATCTATATTATTGCCATACCTGAGCTGTACATTTTCTCAGCTAACATAGTGAGAAGCCATTGCAGTTCCATCCTGTTGCCAGTGTCACAGAATCCTACTCTTCAGCACTGGGGAACTGTAATGTATTTGCCAAGCAAAAAAAAATACCTTATTGCATTATCATTTAAAAGATGCATTGAGTTTTTCGTACCAAACTTCACTGGTGAGTTGTTGTTCATTTGCAAAGTGGAAACAGGAAACATCTTCGGTGTTCATAGCTAAGATCTTCCCAGAACTTAGTGGTGTTTGATTCTGAAAGCTTATTAAGTGACTTGCTTGGGAGTCACCCTGAACTACTACATTTATCTTGGGCTCTAATCACTGTAGTCAATTTAATATAACCATTTGATTACTCTGTCTTTCTGTAGTAAAGCTCTCAAGGTGTCATGTAGGCATGCAATGTATCATTTGAAACAGACAATAGCACAGTTCAGGATACAGTTTAGGAATAAAGTGCCCAGAGCTTGATGTTACCAACAGCCAAAGTGGCTTGTAAGGAGACACCTATCTTTATTTCCTATTCATCTGGATTTCCTGAAGCATTTGCCAATTGCAGAAACTGTATTGAGACATTTTCAACTTAAATTACTCTAATTTATTTCACAGGGACACCAGCACTCAAAGTTGCCCTCTAGTGAAGAGAAAATACAAATGGTTGCCCTTTGAATATGGACAACTCAAGCTCTAGAGTTAGGATTTATCAAAGGAACCTAGGGGGAAAAACCAAATCAAACCAAAGCAACAAAAAAACCCCCAACAAACCTACTTCACATTAGTAGCTACAACATTCCTAACACTAAAGAGCTTCAGAACTACTGAAATTTCCTCCCATATATTCTTTAGCTTTCAAAATTATCCTCATTCATTCTTTAAGTTTCTGAATCCATCAAGCTATCCTTTGGCTGAAGGTCAGAGTATGCAGGATCAAACCAAGAATTTTATTTTACTCAAGCTGCTCTGACGGAACAATCAGAGTTTTAGATTCTTTCTGGGGATGCAAAGATATAATCTTTTGGTACCAATAACTTATGCATACAGAAATTTGTCTATGGGAAGTCTGTGCCAGGATATTTAACTCTTCTCATGATGAGCACCAGAATCAAAATGATCACAGAAGCTGGGAGAATGGGCTGGGTGTTTCCTGAAGGCTTGCACATACCCCCAAAATGCAGATGGGGCATCCCATCACCAGCTCAGCCTGTGCAAAGGTACTCTGGGAAAACACTACATTAAAGCGAATGCACCCTCAAAACAAGTTCCCTCCATGAACTGAAAGGGAAAACAGAGGAGTTAAACAGAAGGTTAAAGCCCCTTCTTGGACACTAAGTGACCACATTTTGTATTTCTCACACACCAGATACCATCAGGAGGGAAGTGTGTTGGTCCAAATTAAGTTTCTGACATAGACCACAGTGTAGTCACAAGATGCCACTCACCCATGAGGAACTCCATCTAAATGGGATGGGGCCCTGCTGTACTGTACTCAGGACATGCACAAAACGTGATGGGGACCCAAAGAAACAAAGAAGAAAGGAGAAAAAGAAACTCTATGAGTGTTTCCAAAACCTAAGGCCATGGTCATGATACCTGAAGTTGTGAACCTGACAGAAGTGGGATTCCCAAAGAAAAACAGGGTCACAACTGAAAAATAGTGAAATACCATTCTGGGAGGCCTCCCTATTCTTGACATAGGCTTGATACCTGAAGATAGACCAGGCTAACATGAAACTGCTGACAGTTATTTCTCTCAAATGAAGGAAAGGGTTTCTTTTCTTTGTCCTCATTTTCAAAGGACTGGATCTTCCTTCTGAATTTTCAAAAGCCTGGCTCTGCTGAACTTGGGCTAGCTATGACACCATTTTACTGTAGGCTTCCAGGCAGCATCTTTTACACTGAATGGCAGAAGCTCTGCTTCTTGAAACTTTACAACTAAAAAACATACTAAAAAGATTTCTGGAGAGAAGGTTCCTATATATCTATAAATATATATATATATATGCACAGCACATGGTGATGTTTCACAGCAGTTACTCTTTTATTCGTTATCTGCACTTCTTCCATTTCTTCTGTGCAGAAAACAGGCATGGAATTTCTTTCCGTGCTTTTCAACTGGAATTACTAACAAGATTTCTTGGTGCTGTAATTTCTGTCACAAAAGGTGCTGACAAAGAATCAGAATTCATTTTGAAACACAAAAACGAAGATAATGAAAATATAAGCTGAAATAAACTGTTCCCTGGACAGAGTTGGGGATTACGACTGTAAGATGCAACTACAACTTCTCATCTGCTCAAGGTAAGTTAAAATTCAATCGTTGATGCATAACTCAAATCTCCCTTTGCAAACACACTTGGTTTAGCATCTTCTTTTTGAGGCTGATGTTTTTAAGAAGTCTTGTATAACAGAGAACACTGTTTCAAAAGTCAGAAACCTTCAGTTCTTAAACTGTAACTACAAACCCACCAGTATTCAAAAGAAAGTGAATCAAAAAACTGCCACACTAGAATAACCTGCACAGACGGGTGTTGAGATCTCCACTGGAGAGCTCTCTCAGCAGCACGAACAGTCTTCAGCAACAACAGTACTCAAAATCTCTGCACACTTTCTATTAATTTCTGGTACACCTGCATCTAGACCAACACAAGTGTTTCATAACTCATGGGGCTTCAGGATTCCTGGAAGACTTACTAGCCAATGTGACAGCCTTCAGCCCTTCTGAGAGCACAAACATCCAGACTCAAAATTTGGGAGGGGTGCAGGGGTGGAAATGAATCTGAGAAATAACACTGCTTTTTTATCCCACGCGGCACATGCTTCCAGAAAAATCCTCGAAGTGCACACAATGCAGAGCCTGCTCCTGTTACACAGTACTTTACATTTTATTTCCTTACATCTCTGCAGTCCTAAGATGGACAAAAGCCTGTTCAGCTACAGCTATGCACAACTGCAGGGCTTTGCCGGGTGAGCAATCCCGGTCCTGGCCCTCCACCTGCGAGTCACGTTAACCAGAGAGAAGATGACTTTTATCTGCAGAAGTTCAGGGAGCGCTGAAGTGTCCTGTCGAGGACCAGGCTTCCCTGTTTATAAACTGCTTGGATTTCATCAGGAGGCATCCATTTCCTTCCTCCTGCCCAAGAGGTGCTCTTCTCAGTTCTGTTTCCATAAACCTGCTCAGCCAGGCTCAATGGAGAAAACCAATGTCCCTGCCTTCCCTACCTGTACCAGTGTGACATAAAAGTGACTGGAGGAGGAGAGAAAAGATGAACGGTACATCCCTCCCAAGCCTCTGGGAGGGACAGGAAATCTAATACAAAAGCCTGCACCTGGGAAAGCAGTAAAAGGTACCGTGCTCTAAATGTGATGCAGCCACTTGAGCCTTTTAATTCTATTTCTTAACAGTACATTCCAAGCAGTGGGAAGGGTAGTAAAATAATTATGATACTCTGCACCACAGGAGGTGCATAGAACTCCCCCAAAAGCAATTTTACTCCTTCGGGGTAGGTAATATCAATAGGATGGCCTCTTACTTCAGTAGCCAGTTCAACCATCATGATGTAAGGCACTGACCCTGCCCGGAGTCTAAGCAGGCTTTCATGGCCGTACCTGGACACATGCCACTTTCACACAATGCACAGCCTGGCCAAAGCCCACAAGGCCATTTAACCCATCACACGTTGTCTGTGTGGATCTACATTAGATTGGAGATACTTTTAAGAAAGGAGATGGAGGGGGACTAGGCACAGGGACTGGAGGGGTACTCCTAATTGCAGCTATGCCCTTTTAAATCAAGTCTGGAAGTGCTGAGCACAGGAATAGAATGGCTAATGGCTGAGTCTCAAAAGATTTTCCAATTATTTGTTTAGTTGAGATTTCAGTATCATATCTGACATTTCCTTCACAAAGAAAGAACCAGTTTCAGGTAAAATACCTATTGGAAGCAGATAACATGCACACAGAAAAATAGCTTTTGCCAGTGAATTCAAAATCCTTTAGTTTGACAGATGACCACGTCGATGCACCTCTGTCTATGGAGATCTATGGAAGAGACTGGAACTTGTCTCAATTATACACCTTTCTTTCTTGAACTCAAACTAGAAATGCCCTAAATAATCAATTTCCAAAGAACTAGATTTGAGATTTTTATGATTATTGTTATAATGTAATATAAACGCTACCGCCTAGAGACTGATACAGACAGTAATATCTTGTAAGCAGAAAATGGTTCTGATCCATTAGCAAAATCTACCTTACTAAAAGAAAAACAGTAAGAAACACTTCTCCCACCATCTTTACAATAATCACCTCAAAACTATACTGGCTTTATCGAAAGGAAGGACTACCTATCAAGTCAAAATGTTTTTAATTATGACTTGATAAACCTGGAATAAAAGATATTTTAATTTTCTATTAACTCGTATATACTAAATGGATACTAAATGATCATAACACAACTAATGCTACTATTCATTATGCTGAAATGAAACTTGATACACTGCAAGTTGTATCAGAAACAAATCCTCCAACTTCCTATTTGTATTTTCTTTTAAGACAGACAATTGGAATATCCCAGCAGATTACTTCCTCTCTCCCGCCCCAATTACATATTTCCTGCTGGTTTTAGTTCAGGTTTTCATTCTTGTGAATTTCAGCACAGCAGCTGTAAGAGGTAACAATTACAGCAAAAATGTTTAATTACTCAACTAGCTTTTAAACAGTACCTGTGGGCACATACAGTCCTCACATGAAGTTACTTAAAAGTAAACCCACAGGAATTATGGTTAAATAATGGTACGATTATCAAAGAAAATTATTCTGTGAGTCATTTTACATTAATTACAATATATTATTTGAAGGATACCGTAGATGCAGTTTACTCCACAGTGCTCCTAGGAGAGTTTAATGAGCATCCCATTAGGAACCATAGGCAGGAACTGGACTGACAGTTCCTGCAGAGACTTGCTGCCTGCACCAAACCCACCCCACGTATGCCAGAGCCTCCATCGAACTTGGCAAGAATGGACTGAAGCAATAAAATTAATGAAAATCAGTTCCAAGAGGCTACAAAGAGCTGTAAAATATTTAGAGAAAACCATGGGATTGAAGACTTGACCAGATTTCCAAATCCCATTTTCCAACGCTCTTAAAATACCCACTTTACTTTTTAAAGTCTCTAAGAACAATGGTTTGATTTAACAGTACATTCTACAGATACGAGAATTAATTCAGAAAAAAGCTGTTCAAACACCATTTATAACTGATGGGAGAATATCACTTACGCAACATTTATAAATGTATAAAGTAGAAAAGTAGCTGTTAATCTCTATGATTTTAGCTCTCTCAGTGGGAAACTGAATCATGCACATATTTTTTTGAAGACAAACCCCTCTTCTCCTACAGCAGAAATGCCATCATTTTAATATGCATTTCATCATACACGTAGCTTATATTTTACCCACGTGAGCAATACCATGTTTGTATGCACTGAGCGCAACCGGTGTGCTGCTTGCTCAGTTCTATGAATTAGAAGACAGAGATATTTTTTTTCAGAACTAGTTTCAGATTATTACTCATTGTACCCTTCCAATACCTTCCCAAATTCTTCACTGACAAGTCTATCAAAGGGACAATCACTGTAACTGTGTACACTTCCACTTATTAAGTGGAAGACATAAAAGACATAAAAGCCCCAGCCTGCTGTTTTAAGCCAGTGTAGCTCCACTGTCATCTTTCAGCACTTTGCTAATATTTACATCAGCGGAGGCTGGTCCCAGAAATTAAACACTGGTCAGTGTCTTTTCCATTATACGAATCAGCAAGTTTATATAACCTCAAAATCCTAAAACTTGGGTTGTTGAATCTTACTCATTATCCTGTCATTGAGACCTTTTGGCCAGCAGGGAATTCCAGAATTCGGAAATTATCTCTAACTCACTGTGATCAACAC
The DNA here is from genome assembly GCF_000696875.1 of Nestor notabilis. Lineage (NCBI taxonomy): Eukaryota > Metazoa > Chordata > Aves > Psittaciformes > Psittacidae > Nestor > Nestor notabilis. Next base: position 42,654 of record NW_009928865.1, read on the forward strand.
AAGCGTTACAGATGGCTCTATTCTGCCCTAGAGAATTAAAGCCCAGGTTAAAGAGCTTCCTTACCGAGGAATTACAGCTAAAATGCAAACCAGCACTAACTGTTTCTACCACAGAAGAAAAGCACCTGAATGTGGAGCCAGACCATGGATGAGGGAACAAAAGAAAAGTGGGAAAAATAGAAGCGCAAGGAGAGAACAGAAAAAGACAAAAAGTAGAGACAGAATATTTTCCATTAAGATACGTCAAAAGAGCCACAGATGTCAATAGCATTCATGCACACGAGCAGTTCTTGAAAGGACCTGCCACAATTAGCACTGCAGTTTGACAGCGAATGGAAACAAAACACCAGCAGCTAGAGCTGCCCAGACCTTTGCGTCCCTTCATTTTCCAGGGAAGACTTCAGGCTAAGAACTTTCAGATCGGAAAAGCAAGTAAAAGACTCGGATGTAGTAACATAGTGCTTCCCTAGAATTTCTGCTTTGATACGATAAACTTTGGTGGAAACATGTACTGCAAACATCCTGGCTGAGCGATGTCCCTTGGGATGCAGGTGGCTGGCTGTTCCTGCTGCTGTGCTGTGGGGGCATCCACCAGTTGCGTCTAGGCTCTGGGGACCCACAGCAGTCTCCAAGAGCAGAGGGGTGAAGCACCTGAGCTGCAGTACCTAGCAAGCACGTGGCAGCATTTTCAAACCAAAGTACTTCTTCCAGTGAACTAGGTATTTCACGTAAAAGAATCCAACTGGTTAGTAAAGAAACCCACGTTTCTGTTAAAAGAAACCAATCAGAAACACTGATTATTCATACAAAAAACAATCACACTTTTTTTTTTTTAATTATTTTTACCACAGGAACACCTTCAAAAAGTTATCTGACATGAAAGGAATATGGAACCTGCTTTTCTTCAGTCAGATGGCTCTGGATATCTCAACTACACTTTGGCACCTTCAGGTGAGATAACGAAACTGTATCAGGTCTTTCGTATCCTAAAGGGATCTACTAAGACAAGGTAAAGCTGTTAGCTTTATAGAAATAGGAATGGTTAAAATTTCTAGCTTTTTCTATCCAGGCTGGCCAAGGTCAGACAATTTTAGAAATTATTCTTGATAATTTTTAGAGCATAGAAACTATTTGTCAACATGTTACTGGAAGAAAAAATTGTTTCCAGCTATTCCACATGAAGACACTTTGTTGCTTAGTACAGAAGTTGATAAAAAGAAGCACAGCAGTTTGGCACATAAGATCTGATCTATATAACCATAAATGAAAATTAACGTGAAAGATCTAGCAATGTAGCAAATAGGCAGTGTAGCAATGCCTATTCTTTAAATACCTCTGATAAGCACATACTAGAACTCCTTCAGGGAATATGCCCAACCTTCCCTACTGTCTAAACATGTTACCCTGGAGTCCCTACTATCATCTACACACATAACGTACAACGATGGGTTATCCTTGTATGGTTTGACACAGCATGAGAAGCAGGACTTGGAAAGCTAGCCAAATACCTGAGGCTAAATCCCTAGCACATTAAACGTCTATTTACTATTGTCCATAATGCTATTTTATATATAAAAATGCAAAAGACAACCCATTTGGTTAATTAACTGTATTGTTCATTTTTGTGCTTTTTTCAGACATGAAAGCAGCAGGTCAACATTTTCCAGAATTACCCAATTTGCTTCATATGACGAGAAAGGAAAAACGTTCCTATTATGAACATTGTTTGGGGGAACATTTCCAACATTTATGGGAATTCTTCTCATTTGACTTTTTAGAAAAGGAAACATAGTAGAAAAGCCCTCCACCATGTGGAATAACACAGATTTTTATGTGAAATATCAGTACAGACATCTACCACTGAAGCTAATAAAACGGTAGCAGTCTGTTAGGTGAGCCAATCACCAGAGGAAAATTAAGAATATATTATGCCTTTCGGCTTCACAGATCTATTTTGATTTCATAAGTATGCTGAGAAATATAGATTCTATGTGACATTTAATATATGAATTACAAGACTCATCTGCTTGATTTTGCCGGTATCGACTTCTACATCAGTTCTCTCAATTTGTTTAGCCACTTGATGTCCAGCCACATGGGCGCCTTTGCTCTCCACTCTTCTACACCTTTGGGTGCTCCACTCTCAACTTTCAATCCTCTGAGGGATAACAAACATAACAGCCTCCAGAGATGGCACTGGGTCTTAAGATGCCGTAGTTTATATAGTTTATAACCATAGTTTATGCACGTTAACAGCATCATGCGTCGACACCCACTTCTGCACACTGCTACAAACGGCACGTAAGTCCCTTGACAGTTTGTGTCCAATGTGTTTTGGCAGTATTTGGCTTATTTTAAGGTTTAATTTATTTATTTTTCCAGCACACTGATAGCTCCAGAAGCATGTTCACATTCCACTATCTCTACTTAAAATATTTAAAAAGTTATAGTAAGCAGGGGAAAAAGTAGCAGAGATAAGTGTAGTGAGTCACAGGCTCACCTCCAAGAAATGTATTGCTTACCTTTGATGAGGTAAGTAAGTAAATAATTAGCTACACTTAAGGCACTTCTCCTCCAGTCTCTCAGAACAGTGTTACACAGATAAAAGCTTCTGAAGACTTTTAAGAAGGGAAACACTCAAAATTCATCATCTCCCTGTGCAGGCAAAGTATTATGCCTGCCAATCTGAGCATCTAGATACAAGACCTAGAAATATTAAACTGATTAATGATGGTAACAGTTCTCCTTGATAGACTGCCTCACAAATAAAATGGAGAACTTTGCTAACCCCGGAGTATTTCTCAGGAATGTGCTCACTGTAACAGAAGTTTTCTGCAGAGTGTTTAGGGGCTTTGTCTCTCTACTGAGAGAGAAGCAATAGCATAAGCATATGAGACCAGGGCCTAAAGAAACCTTCTCTTTAAAATATTCCAGTTCTTTTATTATTATTTTTTTCTCTTATTGAAGGGAAGGATAAGTCATACTTTTGTGTCATGACTATAAATATCTTAAATATCTTAAGTGTCAGATAATGAACCACAGCGAACTGGGGATCATCTGGCTCAATATACATACCTGTCATCAAGCTAATCACCCTGCACACCACTGATAGTCCGGGGAGTTTGAGGCATAAGTATTTTTTTCCTCAAAAAAGATACCTACATCAAGTTATTTATGCCCTTAAATTTCTAACCGTAAAAATGCAATAGACTATAAACGAAATCAGTTTGATTAGCTTGGATGAATCCTTTTTGGCTCTTCACTATCGGAACACTTGATTTTACTTTCATCATTACAATAAATAAAGTAAATACATAAGAAAAACACAACCATTTAGCATTTCATGCTTTTACACTAATAAAATTATCATCTTGTTTGTGTACCCCATAACACTTATCCTACTAAATAATTTTAGCCCCTGGTTAATTAATTATAACATATAATAAATACATACAAAATACATAATGAATAATAACTAAAACCAAACTCTATTTAAAATATCTGACTAGTGGCAAGATGCTATTGTAACAACAGATACTAAATAGGTGTAATATTTCAAGCTAATTTATATGTTTCATATCAAAATACAAATGATGAAAGTGCAGAAGTGCAATGAACATAATTTTGGTTTGTGCAGTCACAAGATAAATTATCACAATTCAGGTCTCATAAGAGTTTTTTCTCATTTTATTTTAGTTTTTACTGGCCAATTCTCTGCAATGGCTGTTCTTCATTTAAAGGCCATTCTCCACAGTGGCTTATTTAACAAAATTTTACTGAATGCAAATACTCTGTAATAGGTTACAGAAAGTCTAAAACTCCATGAAAACAAAGGGTCCTCTGAGAATGGAAGAAAATTTGAGTCAAGAAATAAATACTGGAAAGGTTCAGAAGAAAATCAGGTTATGAAGCACAGATATTAGCTCCTAGGGCTTTACAAACCCTGTGCCACCTCTTAACCTTTTGCCTTGGGCTGCTTCTGGTTCTCTCAGAGCTACTGAAAACACTTTTCAGCTCCTACCAACATTTGGTACAATAGACCCTAAAGCTGCTAAAGAATTCGTAGCAATACTTGTTCTGCTTGTTACCAACTGGCTTTTTGTGCGAGACCCTGGCCTTCACAGAGCCACTCTAACCTCAAGCAGCGTCTCACCAGTCTGCAATATTTTGGTGTAGGCAAAGAAAATTATTTTATATACTTGAATCATTAAATGATTAAAAGAAAAACAAAAACCCACCCCACCAAACTAATTAACATCAGAGCATGATTTAAGACCAAGAAAGAAACATCAAAAGACATTACAACATTGTTTGATGCTCCTCTCTTGGCAATGAGCCTGCCCCAGTTTCACAAACAGAGGGAAAACAAATGTTTCCAGTTACACGTATGCTCACACACTCTCTGCTAAGTGAGGCCAGACCTTCCTCTGTTAACTACATTGATATGCCTTGGTTGCCTATTGGTTTTGACTGTTTCTCAGAAATACAAGGTTCCTCCTGCAGCAATGCCTAGATAATGCTGTGGGATGAATGAGATGAAAACATACTGACTTCCAAAGGAGAATCAACGGTGGCAAAGACGGTGCAATAAAGTATGAAGAACTGCATTCACATATATGCAATCACAGAACATAAAATTCTCCTCAAGGAATTCAGTTAATCACAGAAAACCTACAGACTTGTAGGAGGAGTTGAAAGTCTTCAGAGGGAAGTAAAATGAGAACTACCCCCATCACGCATACAAGCAAATGCTGTCAGTGAAATGAGGGCCAGCTCCTTAGTGCATCCCATCCTCTTCTACCACTCCTCCCAGCCCTGTCACCTCCAGAAGGCAGGCAGGGAGTTGGAGGGGTGGAGAAGAAGGACCCTTTCTGTGCCGTCACCTCTGAGATCATGCGAAAGACTGGCTATCACATGAAGGAGGAGCAGCATGACTGTGTTGTCAAAACTGTTCCAGCATACAGGTAGAAATGCCAACAAGGCATTTTACGCTTCACAGCGTACCATCAAAGTCCCCCACACATCAAACATTTTGAGACTATTTCTTAAAGAGCCATCTTTTCAAATGGTTTCTGGCTATAAAACTGTGCATAAATGAAGTGGAAAAATAAACAATTAAGGAAGTACATATATTTACAAAGAAACAGATGTAAATACAGCTCCGTGGCAGAAGAAATGTGAAGGGATTTCTGCAAGATTTCCTTCTTTTCTGAAACTAGAAAAAAAAAAGTAAAATAAAAAAAGGGTGTCATAGGGAAACATTTAGGAAAACAACTGGGACAATCTAATGAGATACAGCTATTTTCTGAATATCCTCAAGTATCCAGAATTATCAAGAACATATAAAAAAATGAAAGAAAATATATTTCCTACAGAATAACTGACAACAGTGGTTATACTATTGTTGGATACTTCCTGAAATAGGTACTTGAACTGCCAGATTTCTGAAGAAGGTTTCCATCATTTGTTTGTTTATGGGTGTCCCTAGTCCATATCAGAACACAGTGACAGGCAGCCTTTAACGAAACGGTGTATGCCCAAGTAAACGCATTCGCTCCCAGACCTGCCACCCCAATGAGATGGTTTTAGCCCCTCTGCAAGTAGTAGTAGAGACATAAGAAATGAGTGAGATAAAGCACTTTTGGCCAATGATGTCCTCTCACATCACCTGACAAAACATGGCAGTTGTTTCTCTTGGTTTTGTACCGACGATGAACTTCAGTAATCACCTCTCTCTGCGTATGAGGGAACATCTTAAGGTGCCTGGAAGCCACAGAAGTTTGGCAAACTATTTGGCTCTGTTTTAAATATTATGTAGATTATAGAGGACAGAGAACAAGTTCTACTTTGTAAATACAATTAACGACTGTTACATCTTTACCTTTGCACTCAGGTTTTTCATTTTAACAGTTTAATCTCTGAGTCATACAAGCATGTCCTCATTTTATTCATCAGACATAAAAATTCACACTCTTCTCCCAAAAATGTTTGGATTCCCAGCAGCAGACAAGATGTACACTTGCCATTCTGGTTTCCAGAATAAATCAGCAGCCTATAAGACCAGGCAGAGCTCAAGGAAGCTACTGCTTGCTCATAACTAAGGAGATTGAACTGGCATCAAGGAAAGTCTTTCCATGTTTAAAAGCCAGTGAATAAGTCTTTAAAATAAAGGACTTAAGCACTTTGGTCAACTAAGGCCCAAGGAAAGACTTACGTTGCCATTTTGAGAATCTTTTCCTTTCTTTTTGAAGCCACAACAACATATTTAATACTGCTCTAAGATCTCACCAGAGCACGTATTTGAGAATAAAGGACTCAGGAAGACATGGGGAAATTCTAACTAAAAAACTCAAACCTTGGCTAAGCGTGGAAGGCACTACATATGGACACTGCCATACAGGAAAGAGAACTTCAGCTGTCTGAAAGGAGTAGATGGAGTAGAAAAATGGCTGAGCTGGACAAACAGTAAAAGCTACCAACTACCTTCTCAGTGTAGAACTACTCACAGCTGTGTGAACAATCAAGGAATCCTCGAGTGGTAAATGATCAGCAGATGCAGCAAGCAAGGCATGCTTTTGCACAGTCTCTACCTCTGTGGTTATGATGTGGTCTTACAAGGAGCACAATGGCTTCTGGTGTACCTAGAAGACTAGAACACTAATCGAGCTATTTCTTAAGCCTGTTAAAATGTTTCAGATTGATTTCTCAGTGCCTAGAATACTGCTGTCTAACTTCATATTGGGTAATAGAAATTAAAGATCTGGGCGTGCAATTCAACATGCAGGTTTTGGTAGTTGTAAACCCTTTCTCTGCGCCTGCCTGCTTTAAATATCTATCTCACGAAACAAAACATGCAAAAAAAATCAGACAAGGTGAGAATGCACAGGCTGTGCAAAAAGCAAAAGGCTTTCAAATGCATCTGAACCAGAGATGGAACCACTTGTTTCAAATTAAGTAATGGGTATGTTTCCCTCCTAATCGAAATAACAGTTAACTATTGGTAACTTTAGCACATTAATCAGCTGCTGGGGAAAAAAAAAAGTTCTCAAATCAAAATCAAGTGCCACTGCTTTTAAATCCTTCTGTGCCCTTGCATATAACCTTGGAAAAAGAAGCAAAACCAGGTTTTTTTCTGTTTGCTCAGGGAAACTCCACAGTCCTGAAAGCTGAAAGAATCAGAGAAGAAAGAATATTCTGCAGTACACAAGCACTCTCATTTTGCTTTGCTCTGCAGCTTCCTTTGTGAAGACAAGACAGTCCCTAATTGATGTTCATACAAAACACTGGTCATCTTGCCTATATGCGTTGTACCAAGCACAGGTAAAGTTAATCCACACTACGGTGAGGACAGACAAGAGATACAAGTAGGGTTTTCATTCCAAGCTGTGTAAGTGGAAGAAAGAAGTCATTAGGAAAAAAAAAATGTTTGGAGTCTCCAAGTATTTCTTCAACATGACATAAACTCCCCAAACCAAAAAGTTTACATGAAAGCCTTCCTTCCATGTGCACATGGTTTTGTACACACCCTGCCCAGTTTTTAAATAACACTTTGGTGAAACGTATGAAAAACTAAAAAAATAATTCATCGAGTTTTGGCAAAGCTTAAGGGAGGGTCTGGAGGATGGAAAGCCAGGCATATGATATTGATAACTTTGTTCTTGTATAAAGGGTTATCCATAGCCCACTAATTCAGTGTTTTCCTGGATTCACAATTCACAGGTTTTATACAGGAATTCGTATTTCTCTAGGAAACATCAAGTCTGAAAGGTTTTTCATTCCAAAGGAGGACAGTAGAATGAAGCTGCAACATAACTAAAATTTGCTTCAAGCAAGCTGTGACTTAGAACAATTATGTGTTCCTGTCCGTCTCATCTCTCTGAAGAGGTGCCAAGCCCAGCCGAACTAAAGCTCTAACATGCTGTTGGATGCTAGGGAAGGTTCTGCACTTCTAGTTCTGCATTAGCACAGACAGTGCTGCCTTCCAGTTTGCTTCAACCACAGGAGAACAGTCATCCATCAGGTGGTTTGCAAGACTCAAGAGGCTGCTTTTGTCTCTGCATTCCGATGGTGAAATTTAGAGCTGTCCATCAGTAACTGTGTCTGCACAGGCGTTGCACCTTCTTTTCCCACAAATGAGTGAATTTGGCTTTGTGATCCTTTCTTTACTTAATCAACTAGCCCACCAACAGCTTTTTAAGGACCCCATAGGTGTTACTGCCTTTTCTGGGGTTTTGCATTTTAAAAACTCTTTTTACATATTAAAATAACCACTTGTTAGTCATTTAAATTCAACTGTCACAGGCAGGAAATGTTCTACATAGTGTTGCTGGAAGAAAATTAACTTCTCACCTTGAGGGAGGCAAAGGCAGGGAAAAATGTAACAACCAATGGATATAAAATAGCAGAAAATAGTGTTTTCTCCAAAGCATTCCATCAAAAAACAGCAGG